>NW_014557292.1:52314-80695 GCF_001313825.1 Dinoponera quadriceps | reverse complement strand
GGGGGGGGGGGGGGGGGGGGTGTCCGGGGAACGCAGCACCCTATTCACGGGAATGGGGGACAAAGCCTCGACATTCCATATCGCGTTAAATTATGGTGCAGATGTATCCATCTGAAGATAACGATTCTAAATTCAAAATTAATCGTAATTACTTGTTATTTTTCTCTTAGATAATAACACTTATGACTTCAAAATTAGGGAGTGAGCATATATTTGAGACGGATATTTGTGCATAACATATATTTATTATACGGTATGTGTATATCGTGTATTTACTTCGCAAATATACACGATGTCGGGAAACGATGGTCTATTTATAAAATTCTTTTCGTTAACAACTTTTTAACAAACAACGGCGGATAAAATTTTTTGTCTGTTACTCAGGAGGATGTTGTACAGAGTGTCCCATTTAAAACGAAGATCTCAAATATCTCTTGAACAGTGCGCTTGAAAAAAAGTGTTTTCGTATAAAAATGAGAGGGTTTAAAAACATCCATTTATTGGTTTTATAAGTTTGATCTTGGGTGGAGGTATCAAAGTCAAATGAAGGTTAACTTCACTTTTTTTTCAATAGAGCTTTCTTAACACGAATCGATTTTTCTGCTCATTTTGTGAATACTTTTCGAGATATTTTACTTTTTATCACGCGCGGTCAGGAATAAAGAATAAAGTGCCTTTTAATTTCTTGTGCTAGCAAAACTGAAGCTTGCGTTGACTTGCGCTACGCTAATATATTTCAGATATGTAATTTCGCTTTGATGCGTAGTCTGTAAGCTGTGATTATGGACATACATAGACTGCGAGCGCGAAGGGCCGCGGTCAAGAGTAAAGTGTCCTTAATATTTTTGTGCCAGCGAAACTGAAGCTTGTGCTGACTTGTGCTATACTAATACAAATCAGATGTGCAATTATATATCGTTTGGTTAACTAATATGAATATAAACATTAATTTTATTCTGTTTTGTCCAAAATCGTTTTTTTTTCGTTTTATTTCTTTCATTATTATTTTTCGAAGGTGCTACTTTAACACAATGTTAGCACAATTTAACATAATTTAACACAATTAAAAACAAATGCAATAATTGAAAAGTTGGGGCTGGCAAGAAAACCGTTTTCTTCCATTTTTCTCGTGTATTTTTCGTATTACAAGTTTATTCGAGCACAAGATAGCACAAACTTAGCGCAAATCGACACAACTGTAAAAACAAATAAATTCAAAAAGGGGTGAAGGGGTTAACTTCTTACAGGCTCAATAGCTGAGGCTTTAAGCTCTACAACGTTTTTGAACATCGCTCTGCAACCGTTTTTCACAAAGGCACACGACTTTGAATTTAGTCCTTTTCAGTATTGATTTTAAGGGATTTTAAATGATTTTAAACGATCCTTCAATTTTATTGGGAAGTGTGATTGCGTTACTTTTCAATATACTCGTCTTACGTTAAATAAACAGACAATTTTCAGTAGACGACTTGGGCCACGCCAAGTGTGGTTAAATGTAATATAAATTTTCTACTTCGCAACTCCTCTATTTTATACCCCGAGTTTTAGGGCGATTCGGAAGCGCCGCCCCTCGACGTGCCGCTCCACGAGTGCGGTCGCTTGTTCTCGCCTTTCCGGCTCGACCTGACGCTTCTCACTCAGTCCGCCGGCAAGACATTAAAGGGGCTTGCAATTGAAGCCCCCTTATGTGCCGAGCGGCACCGTTGATACGTTTCAATTACGGTCCCGCCGCAATTCAATTTCACTCTTGCATGGCGCGTGCACTGGCGAGTGCATATCGGAGGTTGGCGCAACGGGAGGGGCAGGAGGGTAGGGGGTTGATACGCATCATACGTGTATGCGACATGTATGCCGTATTGTGACATACGTGCTGAAACTGCACCGTGCAGCGGCGTGAGGCGCGTAGCCGAGCACGCGGGCGGCTGTTGCCGCGCCGCTCGCTTCGTTCTCGCGTTCTCGTGAGTTCTCGCGGCCCAATTCGGACGTGCCGCGCCATAGGCTACACAACCGGACTCTAATCAATGAAAGCGGCATCGTTTTATCGGTTTAGCTATCAGTTGCATACGATCGCCTTTGTCCGGTCGCAAAATTCGGACGTTTGTAAGCGGGCATCCCAATTTAAATCGCGAACCGTCGAGCCGTTCGGCTCGCGCGGATTTCCCTCTCTTTCCCTCTTCACTCTCCGCACTTCCTTCATCCGTTCATACAGATTGCGAATTGTGATGCAAGTTGTTGAGTTGGAAAAAAGAAAGAAGCGCGCGGAACGAATCGCGGGTGAGGTGCTAATTATGTGCCAATTAATTCCACCGTGTTCGCGCGACAGTATGCGGTTGATAACTAACGAGAAACATCGCTCCGCGCTTCTATTTCGGGCGTTGTGTAAAAACCCAGCGGTTATTTATCCGGAGCACACGTTGCATTCTCCGTCCCGGGGATGTTGTGCTCTCTTAAACGGAAACGGTGAAAATGCCACTGATCGAATCAGTGAAACAGTATTTCACCGGCAATCGGTGAATTTTCACTGATTTTAGCGAATTTCTAGCGAAAACATCGCCACAAGGTGACAGCTGTCTTATACCTCAATGACTTTGGCTATACTTCGAAATACTCATCGCAAATCACTGTTACGCGTTCCATAACGAAATTATGTACAGAGCGTCTTATTTTAAATAACACACTTTAATATCTCTTCTGTAATCTCGTCATAGACAAAAATCTTTCGGAAAAGTTTGCATCGTTTAAAGGGGGACACATGATGGAAATATGGAGCTTTTCATGGTCATCTCAAAGTCATCTAAAATTTGTTTAATGGAAATTCCCATTATTTACTTCATTTTCTTATAGCTGACTTCAAGACCTTTTTAAAACACTATAAGTATATTTTCATTAATTTCTCTGAATTATGAAGCTCGAAATTTAACAGATAAAGATTAAATCAATTCACTATCTTAAAATAATTAAGTTTGAGATTAAGAGAGAATGATGACTTTGGTTGACTTCGACATGCTGTCCTTAGGCTCAAGTCGAGGTCACTTTAAATTGTTTTAATATATTTTTTATACTACTTTTATTCTACTTTTGGCGTTAACCAGGAATAACAATGTAGACATAGTAGTTTTTTATTCCCTTTGGGATGGTTTGTTACCGTAAATTCTTCTTACCTCTCACGTCGGGCTGCTTATTGTTCTATTAACGTTATAAAAAATGGGCTAAAAATAAACAAATAAGCAATATTAAGGATTTAATAAATATTCAAAAACGTTTCCTTGAGCATCAATGCAATGCTGTAGCCGAAAGACAAAATGCTGAATCGAACTTAGCAACAATTTTCCAGCTACTCTTTGACATGCTTGTGATATTCGTTCCTTCATGTCATTTCTCGTAGTCGGCAGTTTTGTAAAAATGCTGAAATCAAGTCAATCTTGTGTGGAGATCGATATCCTCAACGAAAGTCGGAAAATCATTGCGTAAAAACTGCAAATAGTTCTGCCCATTTAGAATACTGCAAAAAAAAATAGTCTATAAGATATTGGTGAAGAATTCCACGCCAGATGTTTAAGTTCCACCGATTGACGTGCGACCTGCTAAAATCCATCCTAGGTTTCCTTTCGACCAAATTATATCTGTTTAGCTGCCCAGTATTGTGAAATGTTGCTTTATCACTAAACAAGACATATCTCAAGAAATTTAGGTCGTCCCGCAACATTTTTTGCGACTATCTATAAAATTCAACTACGTGTCATGTGATTGTCAGACAATGCCTGTGTGAGAGTTGCAGGTAAGGGTGGAACTTTAAAGATATATTAGATATATATAATATATACAAATTAATTCGGTGCTTTTGCATTTAATGTTCTGTAACTCTCTAGTTCAAATTTAAATTTTTCCTTGTCCTATGGTGACATGAAAGTACCAACCTTAAGCTTTAAGAAGCACTATAATAGTTGACAGCCTTGCTGATATAATCTCAGAAAATAGTAATTATCACGATGTTCGAAAAAAAAAACATCTGAGGCGTCTTTTTTGCACTCCAATAAAAATGCTGCTTATTCTATTAAAATGACTTGTTCCGCTTTGGGTGAAGGTGCTGTGACCCATAAAATTTATAAAAAGCCTTTTTACCGGCAATAGAACTAGGCAGGTGACGCTGTTGCACAATAACGCGCGGTTACATACTGCAAGAGAGATGAAGGATCTCATCTATACATTGCTGAGAAATTTTCCCTCATACGGCTTATTCGCCAGATTTAATCCCATCGGATTACTACTTATTTGGGTCGCTTCATCTGGCGGATACACATTTTGAAATAGTTGACGAGGTCCAAAAAAGCATCGATGATTTTATCGAGTCAAAACCACTAAGTTTCTTCCACAAGAGCATTAGCCCGAAAGATGGAATAAAGTAATCGAAAATAACGGAGATTATTTCGAATATTAAATGTGTATTTGTCTTTTTATGAATAAACGTTGAATTTCATGAAAAAAAGCACTGAATTAATTTGTACACCTAATATATGGTTAACAATATTTCAAATATAATAATGAACAACGTTTCAAGAATAATTAAGATAATAAACAATGAATGAATAATATATTTTCATTATTTCTACAATTAGACTTCACTAATTCCAGTAAAACATAGTGATGTAATAATGACGTTTGTAACGTCGTCAGTACATTTTACAGACGTCATTATTACGCCAGCATGTTTGCCGGGATGGAAATAGTCGCTGCTATTAACTGGCTCTATTAACAGCTCTATTACATTTTATTAATTTGCAATATTATATATATAGCTTTGACCATTAGAGCAACTACTATGTCTCAATGATAACATACTAATTGCGTTTCAGAGAATTCGTACGTATATTTTCCGATGGGAAATTACAGGAAACTACGGTTATTCCTTTTCTCTCGCACCGAGCACAGGAGTCTCTCGCGTCTGAGAAATTTTTTTATAAATTCGCAAAGTTGAGCGATGCGCGATAACGAGTCACTGTGCTACATTCGTTAACGCGAGATAATGGACATGACATCAGCGGCGAAAACTCTGGAAACATCGTTGCGGAATCTATTTTTATGCGGACCATGGAAACCGCGTGCCTTCTCGCGCGAGATTGGCTCCGCATGGCACGTGGGAAGTGGGAAAGCATGTTTCCCGCGTTTCCATCCCAGCCCCGACGTTAGCTTCGTTATCTCGCCTATGAAGTTCATAACAAAGCACCGCTAACGTACCGACGATGTCCCCGACGACGACGACGACAGGTATCGCATCGTAAACGAAGTGACGTCTTCTGCCGTCCGTCGCAAAACGTTTCCATCCGCGCTCTTCTGCGCGCGATATAGCTGCGAGCCGTCGTCGGAAAAAATCATTACGAGCCTCGACGGTTTTGCGGCTGTGCGATGTCACTCGCGTGATATTATTTTTTTCCCTTTCTCTTTTTTCCAACGCCAGTTCATATCGCTGTAAATATTGCTGGATGGCCTGGGCGCGCGCACGTGTGTATGTGTGCGTATATGTGTTCATATATAGCATGACGCCAAAAGCGAATATAGGTTGTGTGCATCGTGTAATACAAATATAAAACATATGTGCAAATGGCCAACCGCTCCATGTAAAAGCATATATAAGCCGTTCCGTATATAAGCGTCTCGTTTCAGAACTTTTATGCCTTCTTCTTATTTAAAAGAAAAGTTGAAAGAGAATGGAGGAAAAACTCGGCTAAAGAAGTCTCATTCTTTTTCTCAACCTATAGAAAATTTGAGAAAATTAGAGTTCCCGTATCGTATTGTACACATAGCGAGAATATGATGTCACCTTTCGATTTTAATAACATGCAATTCTCTCTAAGGAAGGTTGATCTTCGTTGATGTCTAGCCACGAGGTAATAAATTTATGTCGCTAACGTCGCTATTAGCCAGGAATATAACTCACTTCTCCTAATGATTAAATAATGATTAGATAAATAAATTAAATATGACAGTTATATAGAAGAAATTATAGTTATAAGTTGAAAAATTATGTCTAATTGTCAGGCAGTAATGCTCATTTATGTTCTTATAGAATAACGTATTCTCAATTTTGATTTATTATTTCAGTTTTAAAGGCTAATAGTGAATATGTAGTAGATAGATTATATAGGGTGTTCTATTTTTTAATGACAATCTCAAATATCTCTTGAACGATGCATTAAAAAAAAATATTTTAGACAAAAGTTGTACGGTTTCGAGAAATATAGTGACTTTAACTTTATTGTATAGTAAATAATTCAAGATCATTTCAAGATCAACTGTATTTTTTCAATCGAATCGTATAGTATTTTTTAACATAATTCGATTCTTTCGCTCATTCTGCATGTAAAAATATTCGAGTAAGATCACCGAAAAGTGAATACTTTTCGAGATATTTTATTATTTATTCCGCGCGGAAAAAAGACATAGTTCACATAACCAGAAGTATTTAGTTATAATCAATATAGATGCATTAACTTATTTATCTTTGTGTGATAGATATGTGTGTATGGTTGATGTAATTTATTATTTTGATGTGTCAACTATATCAGTGTAGTGCGATCTGGTTATGGACTAATCAGAATTTGGTTAGGAAGGCCATACTACAAAGCAGCGATGATAGAAAAGGTGACTCACTATCCTAGTAAACAAGGATATCGGTATGACCTTTGAACTCACTGCTTGCCGTCCGATTATCGTCGTAAAGCGGGAACGACTGAAGTGGATGGGCGAGAAAAGCGTAGGAAGTATAATAAAACATCTTTCGTGGTTACCGGCAAATGGCTACAACTTATTTTATGCTTGTACTTGCAAGACATTTTATCTAAGCCAGCCAAACAATGCGATTGTCATTAAACATTTATAGTTGAAGTATCGAGAAAGTATGATTGGAGCAATCAGGAGTATCGTCACTGCTGCAACACAAGTCATTCAACAATTATATTGTGATTATAGTAACTATATAATTAGTTGTTCCATATTTTATTATTAAATCTGGCTGGCACTACACGATTTCTGTGTCAGCCAATTAGATTGTTTCTCCGATTTCCGATTGCTTAATCGATTTGTCCCACATTATTGCGTAGAAAAAGTGTTAAGGTGATGTTATTGAAAAGTGAATATTTTATGAGATATTTTATATCTTTTGTAACGAAAAGTATCGGAATAAGAAGTAAAATGTCTCTAAAAAGTATTCACTTTTCGATGATCTTATTCTAGTACTTTTATACGTAGAGTAAACAAAAGAATCGAATTGTGGTAAAAAAAAATTATATGATTCTATTCCCACCAGGCAGGAGAGAGTTAAAGTCACTACCTTACGTCCCCCTCGAAATCCTCCAACTTTTATCTGAAACGATTTTTTTTTAATGCATTATTAAAGAAATATTTGAGGTCGTCGTTTAAAGTGCGACGCCCTGTATGTTTTACGCGTCTGCTCTATCATATTTGACATGTAATAACTAAACAATAATCAGATCACAACCGGTTCTACATTTTAGTGAATAATCAGTCAGTCACGAACTAGTAAGCTAGAAAATATAATCAAGTACCTGTAGCTAGCTTTTGATTCAGACTGACTGGATATATTTCTACTCGGACTGTTCTTCACTTCTTCAATCTGTTCTGTCTTAACTTCAATCGAAAGCTCTACCGCTTGTTTTCGCAATTGTTCCATGGGAATGTAGAATTTAGGACAATCGCTCGATCAAGTCTCGGATCGTCGTTCGCGAAAAATTACAATTTTCGAGTGGTCGTCGAAGCTAAATCCGCGCTTAGTGCCGAGCCCGCCCGAAGCGTTTAATTTCCGACATTAACTAACCCCGTAATTGCTTCTCCCGATTCCAATCACGGTCGACAAAAAATTAAACTCCGTATTCATCGAAGTACTCCGTATTCACTTGTCATTGGCAGAAACACCCCGAGGTGAGAGAGGGTGCAGGAAGGGAGAGAGGACACTCGCGATCTATTATAATATACTATTTATTTGTATGCGTGAGACAGATTCCAGTCTCCGTCCAATCAACGATACATGTGTTACGCGTAGTTATTTCATTCAGCCTCTCGTTCATCCTCGTTCACCGTCATCGGGGCTCCACCTGCTCTCGGCCGTCTCATTCAACCTCGTTCGCATCCCTCGAATTGGGCTCGTGTCACGAGCCACGGCCAGGGTGGTTACGAGGCATGGAGGATTTATCGACATTTTCAAGTGCGCTTCGGTATTTTCAATTATATCCCACCCGGCTCGCATATTCCAAGGACGATAATATGAATTTAACGTGATAACGTCGCGAAGATTTTACGGAAGGTCGCATAGCATGCGCCGTGATATAGTTTAGATATCAAGCGGAGTACAGATGGTTCTCACAGAATGGCAGAATGCGTGCAGTTCGGCGATCGGAACATTTCACGGGGAATGTTGCGATTAATCGCGGCCGCCGCCTTTTAGGGCGGCGGCGCTCGATGAAATTTCGACGGAATTTACGGCGAAAATCGCCGGTAGAGAGCACGTCGTTTAGCATCGTTTCTCGATTTATCAATTTACACAACAGCCTGTCGATTCGCACGCACCACCTCGGCGTAGCGGTTTTCGCGTAATTGAACAAAGAGTCGTTGTCACGAAGGGCCGCGTCGATGTATCATTTTTATCAAGTACCCAGGTAGGAAATAACTGATGGATCGATTTTTAGTGAACAGTGTTAGATGCCGATACTGATTTGATATTAGTGACGTATTGAGATAATAGCAATGGGTTGAGGACTCGGAAAACAACACACGGAAGAAACAGTCTGGTTGGCCCACACAGAAATCTGGCGGCATCATCCAAGTAAAACACAGTCTGACACAGTATTTGCTGTGACAGCAGAAAGGTAGCTAGTATAACGCTTTGCCAACATTAATTACAACTATTTAGCTGCAAATATTATTTTGCTGGATTTTTAACCGCAAAAATGTTGTGACAGTTAATAAAAAAAGTCAAAATGTAGCCACAGCTATTTTAACTGTATTAACAGCAGAATATTAATAGTACGGTCGCTGTGCCAGCTGTAAGATAAACCGAAATTAGTCGCAGCCATTTTAGTTGCATTAAAAGCAAGCCACGATTCAGCCACAACTATTTTAGCCATATTAATGGTTGCAGAAGCATTATGATAACTATAAAAAGAAAAAGTCGAAACTAGTCTCAATCGTTTTGTTTCTTCGGGGGTAGAAAATGAACAATTGTAATCGGGCTGTAGTTTATATGTCACAGTAAAAGCAAAAAAATAATATGGCTATCAATTTTATATTAAACACGTTAATTTAACACGTATCAACAATGGTCAAATGGATCTATGTGTTCATTCATGCGGCTCTAAAATTATTATTTCAAGATTTGTGTATAGTTCTATAATCAGGGTAGTTATGAATTTGCACCCACGCGAGTATACTTATATGTACATTATAAATTATAATAAATTGCAATGATTAATTAATCTCTAAATTTGATTTAAGTTTATCGAGGCGAAGACCGAATTTTCCGAGGTTCAATCCTAGTTGAATAAAAAAACATTTATTTTAATTCCCTTCACGATATTTTTACGTAATTTAAAAATCAAAACTTAACTTTCATTGAACATTAATTTATACGTAAAAAATTCCATTTGTTAGGTTGTTTATTTTTATTCCGACTGCCACTGCTGTAATGTGGTTGTGACAACCTCATCACAGCGAAATAGGTTGTACAGGCAAATGGCTGCGATATCGTTTTCAAAGTTTAGAAATGTTGTCTCACTTTTGCTGTTACAACTTTGTCAAAATGTCACAACGACAATTGTGGCAATTCTAGATAAAAAATCTGCGATTTAAGCTACGACAACGTTATCGCATCATGTACTACTTGGGTAACCGGATTAAATAATAAAATATAGAACAACTAATTATGTGATTGCTTTAACCACAATACAATTATTGAGCGACCTGCAGCAATGACGATTGCTCCAACAAGATTTTCTTCATACTCCAACTACAAATGTTTTAATGGCAATTGCATGCATTCGGCTTAGACGAAATGTCTTGCAAATACGAACATAAAATCAGTCACCTGCCGGTAATCACGAAAGCTGTTTTATATTTCGTGCCTTTTTCTCGCGCCGATCACTCATCCATTTTAGTACACAATCCCTTTCGTTTAACCACGATGATCGGACGGCAAATCTAACAGCTATGCCGATGTCCTTATGTTTGCTGGCGTAGTGAGTCTCTTTTGTTTTCTGACATCGTTGCCTTGCAGTATGTCTCAAGTTTTGGTTGCCAGATGCGCAACTACATTAATGTAGTTGACACATAAAAAAGTAATAAGTCATATCAACTATATACATATTCATCACGCAAAAGAAAGTAGAGTAATGGAGCTGTGTTAGTTACAATGAAATATTTCCGGCTACGTGAACTATATCTTTCCTCCCGTGTACCGTAACTATATCGATTCTCAGTATTGCAAAAATACCAAAAATGATCGATCCCCAATACTGGGACGACATCGGTCCTCGATAACAATTATTGTTACTGTACAATTGTTAATACCACGATCATATCGGGGAAGGAAGAGGTCAGAACCACGGCTAGGCTGCTTGTTTACATCTACAGTTGTTCATTTTTAACGTCCTATGAAATGAAAAGCATCGGGGAAGGAAAGAGGCGCATCTGGAATCGAGGAACTCGAATCTCCTGCTTGCCCGGCTGCCGATCTCACCGCTGGAGCCATTTGGACTCCACGTTGATGACATCTCCATATTTCAGTATTGAATTGGCGCTCCACCAGCTTCCGATGCCGGCGGAATGTACGACCCCTATATGGGCGTTTGAAGACCCTTACGATCTCTCTCGCGAGAGCCACCGTGGACAGGATCATTCTGACGTCGCATTTCGTGGCATCTTTCAGATATCCAGCGCGTACCAACGTAGGACGATCGTCGTCGGACGAGGTCGCTCGGCTAAACGACACGTGAATCTTAAGTAACGGCGGATGGGTAGTAGATCAAGGCGTGCTCCGCTCCGTCTGTCTCGAGCGGACGGGCGGAGCAGTTACGGAGCAAATCCCTCGTTTCCCGGGTTCACCATAAGAAAGCACGGCCAGCAATCCTGCGACTGGCATGAGTAACGGGTCGCGCTAATGGCCGGGCTTAGCGTACCGCGCCGGACAAAAGTACGTTACCGGGCAAAAATTCATTTCACGGCTCGGCCTTCGTCGGCCTCGACGCGCGGAATGACGCCGGGAACTGGACAGAGGTGGCGGGGGGAGTAACGCGGGAAGAAAAGTCAACGTCATAGCGCGATATTTGTCACGGGTAATGGCCTGCGTCGTGTTGACGACAATCGGGCCCCCCCCCCTTCCCCCGTCGTTAACTCGTTACCGTGCCGGTAATCCGACGGCGCTGGATGCGTGGAGGCGCCATGGCGAGGTCGACCTTTGTCACGGCGTCCTCTTTCGCCTCGTCTAGCTCGGTAACATCGATTAATCACGTTCCGCGCCCCTACCTTCACCAGCACAGCGGAGAGAGCCGCCCCGGGAAGCCCCGTTTCTGGCCTACAACACACGGCCCGTCATCCTATCGCAGCCCACCCTATTTTCCGCCACCGCCCCGTCCCATTTCCCTTCTATCAGTTTCTCCCCTTTTTTCCCTCCCCCTCTCCCTCCCCCGGGCTCACGCGCGCTCTTATACACCAGCCGCCGCCGCCGCGCTCGCGTTCGCGCACATTATCCCGGAAGTGCATTCATCGGGCAAAAATGAAATTTCGAACGAACCACCCTGCCTATATATCGGGCCTACCTACGCTGCGTGCTTCGAGTGCTCCGGTTATTGTTCGCAGAACGCGGGCCGGATACTGAGAGCTCATGCGATGTGTAAAACGATGACTATGCTGCATCGCAGTACAAGTGTTATCGAACTCTCGAGTTTGCACTGGCGTAACATCACCGGGTAGAATTATCGAAAGCGCCCCTTTTATTGACGAAACACTGAAAAAGTGCGGCGATTATGGTGTTGGAGAAGAATCCTATAACATAGGATGTCGAGCGCGCCAAATTGGCCACGTTAACGGGGTATGTTGGCTGCATCGAGAAAATTTGATTTAATTCAATGTTGACGTTACCGGTTTGTGCATAAACATATATGGAGTTAATTCAATTTTGTTTTCACTGTATTATGTAATTTAAGGTATATTAAAACGTCGACACGGTGTGACAGTGATATTTGTTTCGTTAATACTGATATTGTGTAGTAACGAAATTCATCTAACTTAGACTGGTACTGTTGATACATAATTTTTTTTCTGTATAAATTAATTGGAAAAATGCATGTCGAATATTTCTTGGTACTAATATCTATTAAATATTTTTTCTCCACTAATCTATTCCAAAGTCAGTTAAGTTCTCTCGGGTTGTATATATAAAGCATGACATAAATATACATTGTATATATCGTTGAAAAGTTTGTTAAAATGTAATCAACTAAATATATTTTCGATAACTGCGATAAGGATTAACATAAAACTCTACATCTATCAATAATATAAATGAATTTGCAAAATTTGAGATTTTACTTTCACTGTTAAAAATGCAATTCAACATAATCATATCATAACCGTTGCATACAATGAAATACAACTTACGACGTGTGTCAAAAATAGTTTCGCACTTCTCACTTACTTGATTTTGTAATTTGTCAGAAAACTGTCGAAATATAAGAGATGTATCAATTTATCTCTGTAGCCAACTGGCCCTGATTTTCCCTATGTTGTACTATTTTCTAGAATGAAGCATTTTACTGTTACGTAATTTTTATCTTCCTTTATTCACACTTAAAGTCGAAGCTATTATAATCAGAGCCATTATAACCATATTATTATAACAAAAATTACTTCTACGATTTTCAATTGTTGCTTATAGGACTAAAAGTCGCGTAAATCTTCGTATAGGGAGTGTAAAATACAGCATACATAACGCCGACAGTACAATGAGGCAATTTTCACGTCGGCTCGGAGCGATCGAACAATGAGAGGACATTGACTCGCGACCCAGTCGTTCAGCTGGCTAATGTCTCCCACTGCTCTATCCGATTATTAAAATAAAATTGAACTCGTAATTTCTCGCTGGTAGCAAATAAAGAACGTGCTACCGTACCTAAAACAATTTACGAATCCGAAATTCTAGCACAGACTGTGGCATATTATTGGGAAGATTTAGATTCCTGTCGTAGGGTGCCAGTATTCTTAATAACGAGAGGAAAGAAGAGAGATGGATAAGGCATAGGTACAATGCCTTGAAAAATTTGAAAACAATTCCGCTACGAAGAAATAGAAATAGTCGTACGACGTTGTGGCGGGAGCGAGGAAATAGGAGAGAGAAGAGAGGGAAAGAGGGATTGAGAGAGAGGAAGAGATAGGGATAACAAAGAGAGAGAGAGAGAGAGAAGGGAAGAAATTGAAGGGATAGGGTAGGGCAGCGTATTTAATTGGAGAATTCTCGGCGTTTTCCCCATCGGCTTTTCTCTTCCCTTAGCGCTCTTATCTTCATTACCCATCAACTTGGTTGTGCTACGAAGGCTGGCCGGCTTTCTCTCGGCAGGTGGAATTGCCGAATATTTCGATAGTATCTCAAGATATCCACGGCCCGAGGCGAGGCGCAGCAAAGCGTGATTTCGACCGGGCTTAACTCGATAAGCTTACCTCCTCGCGGCTATCTAGGGCCAAGCGTCCTACGGGCGCGCTCGTCGTGGCTACTTAGGGTAGTTTGAAAATGATGAGAGCGAAACGCCGCCATGCTCCGATTAACGACCGTAAAAGTTTAAAAACTTCAGACGGTTTAGCTCGAGCTCGTTCGAAACTCGCGCCACTTCGTCGCGGACGACAGCGTTTAAATCGAGGAACGCGTTTAAATCGAGTTCCCGCCACTCGACAGCAAGAAAATAACGATATTACTTTTTGACCCTTCGGTCGCACTCTGGTTGGATCAGATAGAGCCAACGAGTTGTGTTTGAAGAGCTATAGCAAAATACGTGATCTGTGGGTTTTCCCTATTCCCGAAAAATCGTTAGAAAGTTGCTCTGTTCATTAGACGCGATGCGAACTTGAAAAGCTTATTAATACATGTTTGGGAGTCATCTAAACTTAACGCAGGGTCAGTTAGATCTATAGTGTGCGGTCGATGTGTAATTTAACGCTGAAGTTAAATGATGATTTATTAGTGATTTTTTTGCTGAAAATTTGCGTGCGAATGTATGTAGAAATTGTGATTAAACGTATTTTTTCAGGTAATATTGTTATATTGGGGTTATCACAAATGGCGTCTAACCTACGCGAGTGCACGCTGCAAAGCGTGATCTTAAATAATTTATTTTTTTAACAATATGTATTACCATTTTGCAAATATAAAATAAATTTTTTTGATATTTTTAAAACAAAACTTTTTTACGTAAAAACACTTATTTTCGATACTTCAAAATATCCTCTTTTAGTAATCCAAAAAAAAAATGTGTTTTTCGAACACGCACTAGAATCATATTTTTTCTGTTAGAACAATCTTTCAATTTCATCGCTTTACAGTTGCAGATTAAAGTAACAAAATGTAAAAAAAATTACGATTTTTTAAATAAAACATTACCTTTTGCGAGATCATTGTTTAAATTCAAAGTTTTCAGTAATTTAAAACTAGATTTTCCACGAATGTACCATCAAATATTAAAATAAAAAAAAGTTACATTTTATTCTAGAATTTTGTCAATATTTTTCTTTTTACAGTTTTTCAAATATGAAATTTAGAAAAATGCAGGGTCGATATGATTTTATTTGCGGTGTATGTGACTTTTCAAAAATGTATGGTCGAGCGTGAATCATTCGGAAATTTCGACTCTACGCGTATGGTTTATTAAAAATCACGAAAATAACTAAGGGACATCTTAACGTGTTAACACAAATGTGATTAAGTTTGTAATATACAACGCTTGTTTCCTATCAGATGAAATCGATGAAAATGTCAACAATTAAATCAGTATTTCATCGACAATCAATGAGTATTTACTAAGTTTTTGTGCAAACATTTTCTACTTAGCACTTTCGTTTTATATTTTACTTTTTGGTCAGTACAAGATTCGTTATAAATCACGTTTTATATTAGTGCGTTTCATAACAAAACGATATACACATCTATACATATTTAGTCGCATATTATATATATAATTACTTTATAAATGCCAATGTTGGTCACTCCTCATTCTGAAAAAACGAACTATTAACGAAATGTTCATGAAACGTCGGAAACAAATCCATGAAGAACGCGGCATTAACTTAAAATGCTACATAAAAATCAAATCTTTATAGATAGATAATTTAGATTATTTAGATCTTTTGTTGAAAATATTCGTGTAATCGATAATATGTAGAACATGATAACATCATATGTATGGAAAGTTAGCGCCTCTGAAATCTGAAATAACCTCAAAATCTCAATACAATATTTATTATTCATTTTGATATCTATGCATTTCTAATTAAATTAAATTTTAATTAAAATTAAAAATTTATCTTTTATTAATTAAATTAATCATATCAATTTTTAATATTTTATTAATATTTTGTTAATATTTATTTATTTATATTTATAAGTGTCTTAGATATGTAACTGATCGTGGAATTATAAAAATAATAACTCATGTAGGTGATCACTCGTCAACCCTCTCTATTTCACTCTTCGGTTATTATACCTGCTTTAGAAAATAACTTTCCGAAAGGTACTGAAGCTGCAATTAATGGCTGGTACTTCTCAAGTAGCACAGTGACGTTAGAGGAGATATTAATGTGACGTCTCTAACGTCAATATGACGTCTTCTGACATCACTGTGCTACCTGAATTAATTGCTAAAGCTTTTAGATAAGTCATCAGGGGACAGTCAAATCTAAACAATAATCGCTATCACGGGCGGTCAACATAGGCGTATCGAAGAATCGATATAAAAGGCTCTCGTATCGATATGTGAAATATCGAATGATAAAATATTGATACAAAATATCGATATTTTGGTACTAAAATATCGATATTTGAAATATCAATATTGTGTCGCCCATCTTTAACCAGTAGTCATAGTTATAAGTATAGCATTGCAAATATTGGCTGCTTATCAATGATAATAACACTGGTTACGTTACAAAGAATAGAGATAAAAGTCTTCAACATCAACCGAATAGATCATTTAATGTCATTTTTACTTTCATTTCATTTTATCTGATTATTTTTCATCATTTATCAAGTGAGATTGCTTTCAAAAGCAATCGTCCATCATAGGAGTCGATATAATTTTAGTTAAATTCAAAACTGAGAAGTCAGCACCGTCTATTAACTGTCGTCTTACACAATTAGAGGAGTATAAGCTGCAATACTATTTCTTCGATGAGCTTCATAACGCTTCATTCCATGTTCAATAGGAGAATTTGTTTATCAGTAATTCTCAGAAGATATAGATTTCTTATTGGATATGAAATGCATTGCAAAACTTATCGCAGAAAATGTTGCAATTTTTAATCTGCCGACTGTATGTGCGTGAACACGGTTGAAGTTTCAAATATTCGAATAACAGCTGTCATAACACTGCCACATCATAAAAATGTCGGGATTTCTCATATGTCGAAATATCCCTGAACTACTCCGCGCATTTTCCTATTTCTCTGGTTCACGCGACAGCAAATCCGCGTCTCTATTCTTCGGCTCTCTCGGGCAGGGAGAAATTCTTTTTCCGAGAGTTTCTGGAACGCCTTCTCATATAATCTCGCACCGCAACTGCGTTTCATTTAACTATGACAAAAGCAAGCTCCGAGAATTTTGTCCAGCTTCTATTATTGCACGTCTCCATTCTCATCGCGCTCTTAAAAAATATAATCTCATATTGCTAGTGCTTGCTTTAGATGATTTCAGATTCATCCAGATGAAGATGAGATGGAAATTCGAAAAATTCATCTTAAATGAGATGAGGATTTTCCCTTCGATTATCTAGATGAACGATAAGTAGCGCTACTTATCTAAAAGATTTTTTTAGATGATACTGTCTTCATGAGAAACTTTATAAAAATTTATAATAAAAATTATACAGACGCATAAATTTGCAAACGGTTAAATAATTCGTAAACGTAATCGCTTTAAATTTAAGGATCTGACAAAAAAGACTAATAATAATCATTGATTACTCACTAATAG
This sequence comes from Dinoponera quadriceps, assembly GCF_001313825.1. Taxonomy (NCBI): domain Eukaryota; kingdom Metazoa; phylum Arthropoda; class Insecta; order Hymenoptera; family Formicidae; genus Dinoponera; species Dinoponera quadriceps. Next base: position 63,459 of record NW_014557292.1, on the reverse strand, counting down.
TCGACAGTTTGATACGGGCTTAAAGTAGACTGATCAATTGAAACAAATGGTTTGTTTTTTTTACTTGCAAGTACTCGTATATTGACAAGTATATTTTGTCTCGCTCTAACTTATTACACCAGTTCAACAGTGCAGCTAAAAAGGACCAATCAAAGGAAACAAAACCGAAATTTGTTAATCCGTTAAAATATAATCCGTAGTCTGATTAAGTCTACGGGCTTAACGCTTAGATCCATATTATTTCATTCATTTGATCGAAAAGTGAGTTCAGAATATGGAGCAAAACATCAACTCAGATAATTTTTAGATGAGATAGCATGTTTTCATCTAAGATGAAGATGAATATAATTTCTATTTCTTCCATCTAGATAAAGGTAAAGATGATCTATTTATTTATCTGTATGATTATTTAGATACTTTTATCTAGATATCGGCAAACTGCATATTGCGCTTTATTACAAATTCACACGCGATATTCGCGCATGTGCACGTGACTGGCGCGACTTTGACCGAATTTTCAGCTATCCTCGCTTCAACGCGACTTATATACAGCAATATCACTCTGTAATGATCTCGCCTCAGTGCGCAACGAACAGAAAAACTTATCCGCTCTTCTGTTATAAACAGATTAACGTTCACCGTCATGTCTCTTGAATTCTCCGTCAACTTTTTTCCACCGTGTCATTCCGACTCTAATTAGGTCTGTTTTTGTTTCGAAACATTTTCTGCACTAGTGTACACCAGTGCAAGGAGTTTACGCTAAAGTGTTCTTTTTATTGAGAAAACGTCATCATGACGTCATCAACGCTGTTCGTTTTCGCAGTGCAACAGCATGTAGTGCAGGCAGTTCAGTGAACTGTTGCACTGAGTCAGGAGGTAGTGTGGTCAGTGCAGTGCATGAAAGTGTAGCTTGGAAGTGCATATAAGCGTGACGGAAATACGAAAAGTCTCTACTATGTGGTCTGCATTATATTGAAATATGTGAAACATCTTTTTTATTTCATTTTCCAAAATTGTTAATATTATACCATCACACACACACATACACGGCAGAAATGTTCAAACATACCACAAGGATGAATTTACGATGTCAAAATACATTACTTTATGATTTTATATTTATTTTATATTTAGTCATTTATTTAAATTTATGATTGGTAGGGTATATAATATTATAAATTATTAATACATTTGCTATGTAATAGTGGTTGTATTGCAACAAAATCCTTTTCGTCAGAAGAATCAAATAATTCCATGTGACGCGCCATGTTGTTCGCTACACTCTAGCGTTTCAGCGGTGCGGCGAAAACGAACAGACACTCCACGGTGCGGCGGAAACGAACAGACCTCCATTGCACCGAACTGTTCTGTACTAGTCTTTCCCAGTGCGGTTCAGTTCAGTTCAGTGCAGTTCTAGTGCAGTTTTAGTGTAGTGAAAAAAAAACAGACCTCATGTCTCCCACGCACGCTTTGCTGAGTTCGTCCTGCATTATCGCACACTTTTCTAGCTATCTGCTCGAAAGGAAGGGTCGTCAGGTTGGGCGGTAGCATGCCTCGTTCGTGTCGATCAGAAGTCTGTGTTCGGCGGCGCGGTGAAATTATTTTCTTTCATTTCATTTCCGATACGTCCGCAACGTACGCGTCGTGTTCACGCGGGGGCGCGCGAGTACAAATTGATTTTATTGCGGATAACGTGGCGCGCGCGTGCGCTCTCTCGACGTATCTCATCGTCGTACGAAAGTTAAATCGCGTCGCGCGCACGCGGGCTCATCTCGTTAATAAATCACGTAGCGAAGTTCTCGGCAGACGCCGCGCTCCGCATTCTCTATTATGTTGTAATGTGGACATATCGTGGAACCGCGTTGTGCAAATGTCATGCCCGCGACACGAACTTGTATTAATTCTACATTCCGCCCTTCCTCCCCTCCCCTTCACCCGCCTACCGTTGCGCTTACCAGCCGCATAATATTGCGTGAGAAAATCAGACTGAAGAAGATGACTTCAATATATATATATATATATATATATATGTGTGTGTGTGTGGGTGTGGGTGTGCATGTGTGTGTGTGAATTGTTCGAAATAAACGACGAATATTCAAACACCAGGTCTGCTACCATATGACGACAGGTGCGCTTTCGTACATACAGTAGCGTAAATTTCGCAAATTCCGGTTAAAGCGGATCATCAAAAGTCCCAGCAATAACGCTTATTAACGCGCACGATAAATGCGGTCCTTCCTACGTTTCCCTCTGCAGAAAGAGATAGAGAGCGAAAGAAGAGGGAAGAGGGGAAGTAGGGAGGGCGTACGGAACGAAAATATCGGATTTTTCCGACGCGTAATCCCTCGTCGCGAACAAAACTCAAGGACTGTTACCGGGGATACGGAGGTATTCGGGACGAAATACATTTAGCCCCGGCAACGCGACGGAAATTTATTTGCGTTTTATTGACAATCGAAAATAAATGAGACCGCGCGGCACGACCGCGTTGCAGGTGGATCGCTGTATCGCGCGAGCCGTAGCTTTATGTTTAGCCGTGTGTCTGTGTGTCTGTGGGCATTATTCGTGTCCCCGGTCGGTGCATCCGAATCGTCATCGCGCGGATATTTAGTCGTGGGTCGTCTTCGGAATGGAAATTGTCGGGAAACGTTGGGAGAGACGGGTCGACGTTTATCGAGAGCCAAGTGATTAAGGGTAATAATATTTTCCGCGTGCGAGTCCGGCGCTTCTGTCGAAGCTTCGCCACGTGCAGTAAGGCAATTAGCATCTCCGCTACCTACTATTCCCGGCACAAAAGCACCGCCCTTGTATAAAATGAACCTTTCAGGCGGGCGGGTCGATAAGTTCCATTTAGTTTGATATAACCGAGCTAATTAATTGTTGGTAGTAATTAGCATCGAAAACGAATTTCACCTCTTCCTCGGAGGCGGAGGCAATCGTCGTTCTATTTCGCGATATAAATGAAAAGCCGACGAGTGCCCTTCGTCTTATGATTCGTTGCCGGTGGCATGTAACCGGACAGTTTTATCCGGGCTTGACACCTTCATTTCGGTCATGAAAGGGATTTAATCTCTCGGCATCTTCGGTTTTGCTTCGGCATAGCCGAGATTTCGTAAACTAGCCGCACAGCGTGCGTTTAACATCGCTACTAAATCACACGTAAGGTGAATAGGTGGCAATTAGTGGCCGAGTAACCTCACCGTGAAAATCAATTTAATCAATTAATAATATATGTGTTAGAAGTGCAGTCTGTCCCACAAGAACGTTGCGCCCCCGTGTTTGTAAGAAAAATCCTGTTATAATTCCAAAAAGTTGTTACGGTCAACAAGTATTCTATATGCATTGTTGTGCAATTACTCAGCAGATTGTCCAGTCGCCATTGTTGTCGAGTATTGCCCGGCACCGTTTGGGCATGCTTTCGACTCATTGTTCAGTATACTCCGAGGGAGGTGACCGCCAAATTTCTTGGAGACGTAATGATTATTGTTTGCCGGTGAACCCCCCTTTTTCTTTGAAGCTTCTTTCTCGCGAATTTTCACTTCTTTTTCTGCCAAACGACGTCTGATAGTTATTAGACGGACCTTATTCCTCTTTTGGCCAGCTTAGTTTGAGTTTGTCTCAAAGTTAGCGAAAGATTTTGCTCGAACATCCGAATAATGGTTCTGTCCTCTTGCGATGTCGAGGTTCGTGCTTCACCGTGTCCCGGCAGGTCGTCAACAGTTCCATTGTCTTTATATCGTGTCACCCACTTTTCCACGAACTTGTCTCGATCTTTTCACACATTTGGCAGTAGCTGTGGAGGACATTTTGGGATCTTTGGGATGAGAACACTGTTTCGTAGTGCTTCACATACGCTATACTCGTCTTGAAAATCGCTTGTGCAGAGTCGAATCTTAAACGTGACTGCGATGCATGTTACATTGCACGGTAAAGGATATTCTCCTCTATCATATTCTCGAAGCTCCTTTCTTCTGTACAATACGGGGCTGTAGATGTCGACGCCACGCTTTTGTGGAACCGACTGTACATAAAATTTATTTGGTTCGAAAATTTAAACATTTGGTCTTCTAATTGTATCTGATATTTTAATACGTTGGGTGCGTGGTTATATATAAAAATTCGACCCCTGTGGCGGCATATTTTCTTTTTTACTTTAATTAACTCTAATATACTTAAAAATAACATGTATACGATTTTTTATTTTCTTTTTTACCTTCTAACCACGAAAAGATGGTAGGTCGAATTTCAGGCCGACCTCGCCTTAAAGAGAGAATGCCCAGCTCGATCTAAAGATTGAGCCCCAATGTGTTAAATGTGTGTGATAAGATTTTAATTAATTTATAATATTTCTCAAAAAAGTGACGTGGAAGTATCATTTAGTGGCATGTAACTTTCATTTTATCCCAATTTGTGTGACATATGCATACTTATATTATTGACAGGTGATGAACGTATGACACAGCCCTATTACTGATAGGCAAAAATCATTATTCGGATGTCACTAATTGGAGAATTACAGAATTATGAACTTCCTTATTACTGACTTAAGCATAGCAATTTATAGGCTGAAACCTCGTATTTGTACTATTTGCTAAATTCTGGAGAAGTAAGTTATAATATTGATACTGTTCCCTAATTTTATAATAAATAAGATTCACGATTCATATTTTCTCTTCAGAAAATAGAAATAGGAATGTTCATTTGATATCATATTTATTTAGATGGTCGGTAATGGAAACAAATAAATATTCTAGCATAGATTAGTGATATACACGTGTCAACTACGAAAAATACGTACTTTGTTACTTTTCTCGTTTGCAAAATATTCTTTAATCTTTCCTCGACTTTGATAATATTTCGACACAACTTTGATTTCAATCGCATAGAGAATAACTATAAAAATGCCAAATAGATAGTCTCATATTAATAGCCAACTTCTAGGATATCAGCGAGTAACTGCTATCGTTAGCAGCACGTTTATAATTATGACATTCTAGCGTTCGCTATAACTTTTCATTTTATTAAAAATTTGTTATAATAGATAATATATAAAACTTAGTAGAAAAACAGACTTTCCCAGGATAAAATATGAAACTATATTATTCGACTTATTAAGGAAAACAGATGCTGTCACAAATTGAGATACTATCACTGATTTTAAAATTCACCTAATTATTCTCCACCGTGCTAAAAAATGATATAAATATTGAATCGCACGCACACGGCGCACTACATTCCGGCGTCGTTCTCGTTTCTTCTGTGAGAGATTCGTTTGCATTGGGATAGAAAGTAAGTATCTTTCGGAAATCCGGGACGTAAGAATATACGGCGACAAAGGAAGGCCGCGGTGTGTGTTTGCAAAAACAGTCGTTGTTTGCGCAAATATTTTGAGAGCAGTTTCAGCAACATATATTTGCTTCAGTACGCCGCATTCGGCGGCAAAATAAGAAAGAGAAATAAGAACATTAGTACAAGCGCCTGCGGCCTTCATTAACTCGTGACCAGGAAGCTCGTTATCTTTTCGTGAGATTATCTCGAAAGATATCGGTAGTGTGTACGCCTTAATTAAAATATACGTGAGCAAGTTTCGTTATCGTCTGTTCTCGCGTATTCCCTGAGCGGTTTACTACACAAACGAAACTTCGACAATGTCGATAAGATATGATAAACACCGCTGCTCGCTTTTTAAAACCATCCGACGGTGAAAAATTTCTTATTTCCGTGGTTACGCGCGAACTGGCGGTCCGCCAGAGTCACACTTTTTCTTCACCGCGATTTCCCGACCCTCACAGCGACGCATCTGCGATAATTCCGTCAGAAGCAAAGCTGGAACCTCCGATTAACGCGCGGAGAAGAAACTACGCGGCGAAGAATGGGAGCACGCCGCTGCACCGTCGGATACAAAGTTATGGCTTTTCATGCGGCCGCTATAATAATTTATTTACATTACCTCCGCGCGCACGGGCGCGCACAAGCAAACATGGCGGGGAACTGCGCGTGACATGAATAATAATTAGTTTCAGGGAGCTATACAGCTTACAAGGGAACAGTGGAGTGACTCGTTCGACGAAGGAAGCGGAGAGGCGGAGTCAAGGCAGATCAGATGCGCGGCCAGGATGCACGTACTTGCGAATGTATCTATATTATACGCGTATGTCCGCGTATTATGCATATGTCACATATGTATGTACATATATGTGTGTGTGTGTGTGTGAGCAGTTGTGTTCGCGCGTCATAAACCTAGCGAGCTGGCGCGGGGAAGAGCAAATGTCCTCACGCCTCGGTCGTGAATGATGGTGGCTTATATTCTTGTCGAGGTGGTGTCAGATATCCCGCTACTGTCGAACCACCCCTGACACACACGCCATACATAGCGTAACGAGATACGCCCTTTATTAAATTTTGTTTCCGGAAACCTCGTGTCCCCGTGCCCGACGGTTCGACGGGCGTCGTATTTGCGGATCGATCGAAGCCGAGTCGGAATTCTGAGGATCGCGCGAGTAAATTTTGTATGATTGAACAAATTCGACGTCACCAGGCAAGAGCTGTCGTATTCGCGTTCTCTCTCTACGTTTCTCGAGCTGCGCATCAAGAACAAATCTTCCGCGACTACCCTCTCAAGTACAGTCAATAAAGTCAGTCCAAGTATTATCACTGCCAAGAAAAATATGTAAAAAATAAAAGAAATATTTAATCGGCAACTTTTGATAACTGGAAACCGGATTTTAGGCAAAATGCCTTTTAGTCTGTTATTTAGGCGGGTCAATGAAAGCAAGATATAAATGCATATTGTAAGAAATAAGTAAGCATTTTGAGCTTAGTTTTCTTTTATTTTTTTGCCGAAATGCTTAAAATATCTAAAATCATGTTTATTGTGCCTAAAACATATTTTTATCGAGCCTAAAATAGGCCGTTTGTTTTCCTCACCGATTTCCGTGATTTTTAAATATTTTCTTGTAACACACGTTTACGATTAATTTACTGATAAATATATTAGGAGTCGTAAATGCCTTAACAATTATTACATTTAAGGTCATTAGACACCGGCTAAAGTACATGACTCCATAAAATATGTATAGAACCTCGCACATGTTTGAGAGTCGTTGCTGTCAGGTTGGAAGGTTTAGTGCAGCTAAGCATTTCCGTTACACTTGCGTTTTCCCATATTTTAATTCGGAAAAATCATATTTGCTCACCAAACTATTTTCGGAGTCTTTCTTGCGAAAGTACTTAGTATTTTCATTTATTATACATTTTCAGGACTTTAATTGCAAAATCCGGCTCTGTATAGGACTAGGCATGTTCCCAAGAAAAACTATAAGATAGTTTTATGAACAAATATGATTTCTTCAGAGGGATAAATAACCATATATTTCCAGAAAGTACGCAGTTCTCTCTATAGATTGGCATATAGATCATCTCTTATATTTCATTCCATAAACTTTTTGTTAGGTTGAAGTATTGAATCCCGGCTGTATGAATTTAATTATTTCACATGTATTTATTACGCATATCCAAATAATTTTTCAATGTAAGGATTATTTTGACATCAAGTTTTAAGTTTACTTTTTATGTCATAAGAGTTTTAGTTACTGTTCTTGCTTTATTTTAATGTGAGAGTTCTTAAAACAATATGTATCGAATCAATGGGATTTTATTAGTTGTTCCAAGTGTGAACTTTGTTAAATATTTTCAGCGGGAATTTCAATCAAAATTAACGATCCAAACATATTTTCAGATAGATTAGAATATGAAGAACAAGAAAACATGCCGAAACTAGAATTTTTACAATTTTTAATTTTCTTTCAATATCTGGAATTTTCAAGCATTTCGCTTCATTGCGCGCTGTCGCGAAAGTGTTTCGTACTGAACATGTTGCGACATCCTGCTTTATACTTCAGCCCACGGCTGAAAATCAAATATATTTGATCCACAGCCACGGCTGGAACGAAAGGCTGTGAAGTCAGAGGCGATCCTCACGGTGTGTTTATACGAGCCGTGATCGCGAAAGCTTAACTAAAATCTATGTTTCACGCTCTGTTTGAACGCAACATAACGCAGCGAACGGCATGTGACACACGGCTGCGCATCGAAAACAAACACACCTTTCACTATCAGTTGATATCCACATGGAAAAACAGTCTGGCTGGCCGACACAGAAATCGAATGGTGCCAATCAGATTTAATAGTAAAATATGGATTTAACAGTAAAATAGTAAAATATAACAACTAATTATGGCGATTGCTGCAAACACAGAACAATTGTTGAGTGACTTGTGTTACAGCAATGATGGGTATCTGATATTCCAACCAGACTTTCTTGACACTTCAATTACAAATGTTTTAATAGCAACTATATTATTTAGTTGGCTTTGATAAAATGTCTTGCAAATATAAATATAGATATTAGTTCTAGCCACTTGCCAGCAACCGCGAAAACTATTTTATTATTTACTTTTATTATATACTTTCTCGCGCTGGTCACCTATACTTTAGTAGCGGGCAGAAAATTTTCCGAAATCGCCACTACAGAATTGATTTTCTCCAAGTATTTTTATATCGTTGTGTTGGCAACTTTTTCAGATGAATTGACTGCAAACGTCAAATCGATTTGTCAAATAGTTTGGTTTTGACAAGCATTCAAGTCAAGCAACTTTGTGTTTTCAGTTATGAATGAAAATAAAATTCGAGTGATCATCAAACTTTCCCAACCAAAAAGCCGTAACGGAAATCAAATCGAGGTTAGATGTTGTTTTTGGAGATTCACCACTTTCATTTTCTATCGTGAATTTTTGGGTTTCGGAATTCAAGCGTGGCCGCACGCACACCAATGACAAAACCACGTTCAAAACGTCCAAAAACGGCTATTAAACGGCTACTAAAAAATGTAGATAAAATTCACGATATGATTTTGATCGCCGAATAAAAGTGCGTGAAACTGAGGAAGCCATTGGCATCTCTTATGAACGAGTAATTCATATTTTATATAATCAACTGAGTTTAAGAAAATTTTCTGCAAGATAGGTGCCACTTTGCTCAATCCGGGGCAAAAACACATTCGAGCCCGAACTTCAGCCGATTGTTTTGAAATGTTTAAGAGAAATCCAACGGATTTCAAAACATAATTTGTGATTATGGATGAGACCTGGATCCACTACTACACACTAGAAATAAAAATACAATCAAAACAGTAGATTGAACACGATGAATCGGTTCCGTAGAAGGCAAAGGCCACTCAATCAGCTAGAGAAGTGATGGCATCGGTTTTTTGCAATGCCAGCGGAATTTTTATTATTTTGAAAAAGGAAAAACTATTATCGGCCAATACTACATAACACTTTTAGACAAACTGAAAGCAATTCATAGAAAAACGTCCAGCAGTAGTTATTTGGGAGACCTCGAAGAAAGTCATTTCTGGGAAAGAATCGAGAAGCTGGAAAAATATTGGACCAAATGTATCGAGCTTCGATGGGATTGTATTGAAAAATAAAATATAACCTGAATTAGATTTATTTTGTTTTCATTGTCATTCCGAACATTTTTCAATCTATTCTCGTACACGGTCGTTCTCACATCATCACGATGATCGGACGGTAAGCAGTGAGTCTAACGGCTGTTCCGATATTTTTATGTTTACTAGGGTGGTGAATCACCTTTGTTTTCTAACATCGCTGCTTTGCAATATGACCTATCCAACCAAGTTCTGCTCACTATAATCAGATCACGTGCAACTACATTGAGTTGATAAACATTAACTACAAGTAGTTGACAAACCAAAATATATCAATATCAACCATACACAAAACTACCACTCAAAGATCACACAAGATGATGCATCTGTGTTCCTCCCAACTAAATATTTCTGGTTATGTGAACCATATCTTTTTTCCATGCATCCTTGCCAGATCTCCAGAAGTAAGATCCATTTTTCTTCATGCAGATTAATTAATTCCTCATTAATTATTGCGAATTTTGCAAAATGGTACGTGACTTTTTTGTCAAGTTTCACCCATTAAATCTGCCGCAGATCCCGTGACAAATTTCAGACACCTTGTGTATTTCTGTTTGATCGCACGTTCCTCTCGCGACAATTTTGAATGTTTTGCAGAAACGAGTCAGCGTCTGCCAGCCATCGGCGCAGAGACTCTCTCTTTCTCATCTCTCTCTCTCCCGCGTCAGCAATGCGACTGCTTAAGAAGCAATTTTCAATTACAAGACATTGTGAGATACTCGTCACGGGGATATGCGTAATTTCGGTCCGTTCCGTGGGGCTCCGGCTTACGTTAAACTTCGCCGGCGGAATTATAGATCACTGCAGGCTGCGGCCGACAGATCTTCCTTTGAGGTCGCGAAACTTTCTGGGATTAATAAAAACTTCGGGCGAGCTTATACCTCTGCGGGGATTTCCGAAATCGAGAAGAATGCAAATCCGCGCCCAATTTAATACTGCGAATAGCTGTGTCTCGGTGAAATTTACCTCGCGCGCTGCGACCGAAACCGGCAAACGATATTTTCTCGTCGACGTAAATCAATAACGGTCACGGAAATGCGCGAAACCGCGAAATATTCGAATTTCGGCCGACCTGGTCGGAATTTATGCGGGCGGAATAAGAAGTAACCGAGTGTTCCGAAGTTTCTCGCGAAGTTCAGCAAAGTACGAGCGTGTAAAATGTTATGTTTGTTTCGTACGTTGACGCACGTGTCCCGGAGATGCTGGATTCTGTACTAATGTTGTGATACGAATTCCATTGTATTTTAACGTGCGTTCAGAGACACCATCTTTGATATAACGCATACAATCTTAGAGCTGTACTCATTCCCGGCGTGTCGCAAAATTCCCAAGAACAATTTCGCTTCTTTCCGCGTTCGTGTTTCACACGACGAATAAACAAATCACACGCGCTTCGCCGATCGCCCGTGCGAACAAAACCGAAAGTTATCTAAATCCGCGTATCCAACCTTAATGCTGCACTCTGCCATTCAAGAGCACGTTGACTATACCTGCATCGGATAATTACAACAGAGTAAACGCGAACGGCATGAGCGGACAACAAACGAGCATGGTTTGCCGTCCGCGCGCGAAAAGGGGAAAAAGAAGGACGGTTTAATCATAAAAGAGTTCGATTCGCTCGCACTTCGGACACA
>NW_014557292.1:0-52151 GCF_001313825.1 Dinoponera quadriceps | reverse complement strand
GGAGGGAGAGTATCGGTCGATGTCTGAGTCTAGTAGTCGCGAAATGCGCTGGTGGTAGAAGCAGCGGGCAACTGTATAGTAATGGTATCGGAGGAGTGGAGGGGGGAGGACGCGGTCGGTGTTGCTGGGAGCAGCGGCGGCGGTAATAGCAGCACCGGCAGCATTCTTCCGGGGGACACGAGGTCGAAGTCGAGATAGAAGCGGTCGGGAGAAGAACACAGATGAGAGCGAAGGGTATTGGTACGGTGTTGTGCATTCACGTCACGTGCCACCTACTTCTACTTCTATGGACAATCCCGTGCTTCGGATAACCTGTTTGCCCGTCTTTTTCCCCCACTCAATAAGAAGACCCTGAGTAAATCAAGGGTCGGTATACTCGCCTTCTGTCCTCTTTCCTCATCTATCTATCGTCTCCTCCTCCGCTCGCTATCGCTCTTCCCTCTCATTCGTTTCTTTGAGACGGCTTACCAATGTCTCTTTTTCCCTCCGCCGTTTCTCCCTTTCGAACGTGCTCTCTCTTTCTCTCTCTCTCTCTCTCTCTCTCTCTCTGTCTGTCCATGTGTATGTCTCTCTCTCTTGTCCCTTGTACACTTCCGATTTAGCTTATCTCGATTCCAGCAATATTACGCTGAATCGGCACAGTCGATCGGATTTAAAGGATTTCGTCGCGCCAGTATTGCGCCGCGAAGTGCTTTTCGTTACTTATGTATCCGGGCATCGAAACAACGTCGTAATATGAAAGCGAACGAGTGCGGATTCTCCCTTGTATCTGTTCTCATATGACGGATAGACCGGAGCAGCTGCGAGCTTATCAACGTCTTGGCTTTTATCGATCGCATTTACGGCCGAGTTCCCGAAACAAGCCGATCTAGTTGCTCAACTTCACGCGGCTACCGTCGCCAAGTTATTCACATTCTATACGTGAGTCCTGTGAGACGCAGAATGCTACACGGAAAAACCAAACAGTCCGGTTGGCCGACGACAGAAATCGAACGGTGGCCAACCGGATTTAATAGTAAAATATGAAACAACTAATTATGTGGTTGTTGCAACCATAGTACAATCGTCGAGTGGACTTGTGTTGCGGCAACGATGAGTATCTGGTACTCCAACCGGACTTTCTTGACGCTTCAACTGCAAATGTTTTGATAGCACAACTGGTTGGTGTCATTTGATTGGCTTAGATGAAACGTCTCGCAAATACAAATATAAAATAAGTTGTAGCCACACCTGTCGATAACCCCGCGAAAGCTGTTTTATTATACTTCCTACGGTTTTTCTCAGGCTGATCACCCATCCCCCACTTTAATACACGTGGTTGCTATCGATTCACCATGATGATCGCACGGTAAGTAATGAGTCCAACAGTTATGCCGATATTTTTGCGTTTATTATGGTTTATTATATGGTGGTGAGTCACCTTTGTTTTTGAACATCGCTGCTTTGCAATACGGCCTTCCCAATCAAGCTTGTCATAACCAGATCACACGTGATTACATTAATGTAGTTGACACATCCAAATAATAGGCCATAGAAATCATATACATAAATCATACACGTGTTTATTACACAAAGATAAATAGGATGATGCATCTATGTAGCTTACATTTAAATATTTCTGATTATGTGATCTTTCTTCCTTATAGATACATTTCAGATGAAAGCGTTACTGGAAAATTCGGTTTGATTCGCTATCTGCATCACATTATCTAGGCGCTATTTTGTTCAGCGATCGCGGCGAAAAACATATGACGCACCGGTAAGTTATATAATATTTTTGTTTATAATTGTAATATATCACGACTAAGTAATATATATTTTTTACATGCCAGGTTATAACGAGAAAATACGAATTATAGTGCGAGTACTTTTACTTAGACTAATTATTGAAGTTAACCCCTTGAAAGTTCGTTCAAAAAAGAATTAGTCGTCGGAGTTAAAATCTAGCTGCAGCGGCTAAGCGGTATTTTTGAAATATAGACCACTAATGTCATTGCTGTCGCAGCTAAATTTATTAGCTATTTGGATTTAGGCCTACTGCGAAAAATATTCACTAGATTGTACTAAAATAATATTCACGGCCGACTAAAAATGTATTGCTTTTTCTGACGGAAAAAAGACAACAGATGTCACAAAAAATGTTAGTGTATATTAATTCTATTTGAAATTTGGCTAGATCTCAATGCTCTGAAAATTTAATGCTTGAAAAACATGCAATGTGACCTAACCTGAGACCTCTTAATCGAGAGTCAATCAACGTAAACGATATAAACATGCGTCGTATTGTCCATATACAGCATAACTAGAGAAAGAGTATAGCTAACCAACTCGTGCGAATAATTTCAGTTAATCAAATAGTCACCATCATTTCGCTCGAAGCGAATGCGTTTTATCTCTCACAGCCAACTTTCAGCAATGACAGCAAAGTTCGAACTAGCTAATGAGATTTAGCTGCTATTATTAAGTAATATATGGCTGCTGGAAGCCCGCTTCCTCCAAGTAAGAATACAAAGAAAATGGCGGTTTTCGAACTGAAGATATCGAATGTTACTCGCTACATATACATCCGACGTCGATTCTCTGTATTTACACCTACAACTTTAGGCGCAACTACATATCTGAACTGGACCCGACATTCTGTGGATGACACAACGCGATAAGATTAAAGGTACTCTCAATTAACGTTAGAATCACAAGAATGGTCGCGATCCGTAAGTACCACGGTCGTAAAAGATCGCGATCAGAATTCCCATCGAATCTTTATGGCGAGGAAAACGCGGCCAGGAAAACAAACTCATAAATATCGCAGAGAGTCTACCACAGTTTCTTCGGTGCGCGATACATAACGAGACTCATTTCCTGATTGTCTCCGCGCAATAACGACGAGAAGTGGATATTGTTTACGACTAACCGGCGCGGCCGTCCCCGGCGCGGACGAGCGTGCACTATTGTTATTAAACGTGGTGATGTGGAAGACAGGTTATCGCAATAGGATGTTTACGATGAGATAACGACCGCTATAATGGAACTGCAGGTAAACATTAAAATTGCATTAGCCTCAGTAACTACTACGTAAAATTCTATCGAACGCCGCCGGTTTCCATCGGCCTCCTCTCGCTGTCGTCGTCCTCGTCCTCGTTGTCATTACCCTCTCCCCCTCTCCGCCCCCCCCCCCGAAGTTGCCGGAAGTTACGTCCCTAATCTCGCCCGGGGAAAATCTATGGCCCAAGAACTATTATCATTATCCGCTTATTTTCACTTCCCCTAAGTTTCCGGTCCCTTTCATCCCTCCGCCGTCTCCCGCGCGTATTTCATTAGAATAATGTAAGGGATTAATTATTCTGCCGAAGGCAGAAGGTAGATATCCGTTTGCACTCAGCAATTTCCTACTCACGGCCTCTCGACCGATTTCCCAATCGGGCTCGCTCTGGCAATTTGTGAAATTGTTTCGCGGGCCCGACAACGATCCGGGCGTGTTCACGTTTTCGCCCTCTCTTTCGCAATTCACATCGAACTGTAATGATCGGCCCTCTCCTCGGCCTTCTCGTCTCATTTCCGTAAAATATTCGCGCTACGACGCGAGTTGGTAAATATAATTACGTTTGGGAGATATCGGGACAAGTTTCATAATTAAATGCGGTTAAGACATCGTTAAGCGGCAGCTGATTCCATTCCCAACCGCCGCGAACTTTGCGAAGTGGAAAAGATAAACTGTCAGTTTCGGAGTCAGTTTTCCCTAAGCTGATTTTCGCTTAAGACGATCAAACTTCGTCCCTAACTATGTAACGACCGGCAAACTTGAGTTTTACCAATTTTCATCAGACAGATGCAAAAAATTCATTCGCCTGGCCGCGGTTCACCGGCCGAGCCTTTGTCGAAATCTTACTTGGAATATAGTATCGAGGCTAATGAACGTTGCATTCGACACAGATAATGGCGTCTATACGTGATAAAATATTTAGCGTTAAACCTAACACATTTTACTTGTCCTGAACGATCCACCCAAATTTTCGCATCGATTTAACAGAAGGTGAATATGTTGCGAAATAATATAAATATATTTGAGAAATTAACATAAAAAATATAATACTTTAATATTATTTGGAAATAAATTGACATTTGTAACGTCAAATGTAACAAACGTTACTTTTATACTGAAGAATAAAACTTTTCATCGGATTGTTCTTAAGTTGTCATCAATGATTTTGCCTGAAATCTTTTTAATTATGTGCCATTCAATTGAGATTCAATTAATATCGTACTTGAAAAATATGCTTATCATTTTGATGGGATTTAAATCCGGAAACTCTGGATCTTCAGGCGCATACCTTACGTATTACTTTTATACAGTAAAAAATTTTGTGTTAAAAACGGCCTATTAAAACTTTACTTTAACAAGGTAAATATATTAAAAAATATATTTAACAAGGTGAATATGTTAATTTAATATTATATTTGTGCACTTTTTAACATATTCCCTATATTAAAGTAACATAAAAATTTCAATGTACCGTTTTAAACACAACATTTTGTACTGTATATGCTCTAATTACATATGTATTTCGTATTGTACAAGTTTTAAGATGATAACCGCTGGTTACTGGGGATAATTAACACAACTTATCTATAATTAATGTATAAAACACGTCACTAATAATATTTTGCAAAATTAACATTCGTAATATATCAAACGTCACTAATAATATTCTGCAAAATTAACATTCATAATATATTAATCGATACTGCGATATAAAATGTGTTATTTTCACACTTGTACACGTTGAATATAGATTCAACACGAAATATAGAGAGATAACATGAACGCAATACATTAAATTAACACACAAATATATTAAACATTTAACATAAACTTTTAACAAGAACTGATTCAAATATACAAGTGCAAAATGCTCCTTTTTTTTTGTAGCGGCAATTTCTTGTCATTCACGAACGATAATTTTCGAGGTCTGACAATAATTTCGTCTCTTTGAGTGAAGCTCCACTCGGCTTTTGCGATTAACAGCTTTAATGATACGCAGACATGCATGCGTCGAGAGTGCGCGAGATGATACTCGGATACGTCATATATTTGCGCTGAAAAAGCGTCTTCGTAGTTTATCAGGTAGGAAATATGGTAATATGTTTATCACGCACTAACGCACGCATCGCCCGCCGGTTACCGCAACCGTAGAAATCGAGTTAGGCACCGCATATACCGAAAGCGCATTTCATTAAGCATATCTATTTCCTCGCATAGCGCGGCTTAATGCACTCGCTGCGCTGGTTAAATCCTCCCGTTTTGGAAACGCAAATGCATAACTATAGTAGATGCAGCTTCCTTGAACGTTGCAGCGGCGGGATTTCGCGGCGGCGACGACAGAGGAGGGAATCTATCGTGGGCGGGCACAATATTTCATGATTAAGGCTTTTATATGTAAGCGTGAGTGACTGTGTTGTAAATATTCCGAATTATATTCGCGCGTCGCGGAACGTGATATCGCGGAAATTAATCAAGGTAGCGCATCGCTACAATTTGTTTCTTCGTATATTTATGCAGCTCGCGTGTGGGAAGGCCTCATTAAAGCAAATATAACGGAAAAGCTTGGTTTGTGCTGAAAAAATATCTTGAATCCGCGATCCATGTAGCAAGCATCCGGCCAGTATCGGAAATCGGCACAGTTATAATACTATCTTTCCAGTCTTAATTTATTACTGTCATCCCAGTATTCCACCGGCATCAAATCGGTATTGGCATCTAGTACAATGCCAACAATATTGATTAAAAACCGATACCGAATCAGTTTCTCGCTAATAGTTATTTCCTACTTGGGGAAACAACACCGCCCGAATCGAAATTTTTACCTTACATTAAACCTTTAATTCTGCAACACAGCAGGATTTAAGATAGCAAAATAGGTTCAATTTCAATTGTACTGGTATAATTTACTCTCACAGTGACCGTAATAATATCTTAAATTTCCACTTTCGCTATTTCTAGCGTCGAAATCGATCGTTTTACAATGACATTAAAATTCAATGTATAAAATTAAAAATTCACGAGAGAAGTTAATTAGTGTAGTATCGTCAAAATACGCTTTTACTAGTCTACGGGCCAAGTAGGAGCAAATTATCTTCAGGAGTAAGTCAAAGTAACATCAAAATTTCGTCACATTTTTCCAGTTAATTTCAAATCTTCCAACGATTTCCCTACACTGACAACATCGTGCGGACGTGATTGATTAGCTATAAAGTTTATGGTTGATTACGAAACTCCATTACTTCCCCTGCTTCCGTTGCATGCGCTCTTCATGGTGCGTTAATAGAAACTGGTCGGCAGATCGGTCAAGACAAAATGGCTCGTCTATCACGTTTGAGCGCGCGGACGTTTATTCTGATCCCGTGAGTTAGCCATTGGTTCAGCTTTCTTCCCGCCGTTCTTTATTCGACAGAGAGAGTGAGAGAGGGAGAGATGCTAGATTATCGGACGTAATAATGTATTTCTCGCGCGTCTTCACGGTCAGCTGACCGTGGCGATAAGGTCAAATCTATCACGATCCAATTGCCGCGGTCGGCGACAAGATCTGTGTAAATAGCGGCCGCGATTCGCACGAGTACACATCCCCCGCGTGTTCAATTCGACGACGATAAATCATCGCCGGCGGCGGCGAACTGTTCCCTCGAGATCCGCCGGAACTTACCGTCTTACCGTTCATTACTTTTCCGAACCGTTTTATACATCGGCCGCTGCGAGCGCGCTCAAGGCAGATTGCCGCTTGGTTTGAGACGACACTATTGCTCGTCTCGGGCTTGGCGAACACAGAGCCGTGCGCTATCCTCCTCAGGGCGTGACTCCCCAAGTTTCTCCAAATAGTCTCGATGCCTCGTAAACACGCGGGACACGAGCTAGGCGCGGGAGGTTGCGCGAAAACGAGACGCAGCTGCGGTGGAAGCTCGTAATCTCAAGTCACGAAACGGATGTACAAAGGAAAGGGCGGTTTGGCGTGTGCGCGCGCCCACGCTCGAGACGAAGAAACGTTGGTGGTTAGGTTGGTAGGGAGAGAGAGAGAGAGAGAGATGGAGAAGAGACGAGCTGTATTACGTAATGCGAGAAAATAAGTTAACTATCCAGACCGCCGCCGATAGAGGCCGGAGTATGTCTGAGCAATTCGTCTTATCTTTCGGCGGCGTTCGGCAGACGCCACCAGCTGCGCTTCCTGCACTGAGCGTTCCCGAGCGGAAATATATATGTACATAGCGATACACGGTCGGCTTTTTACCCGAAGGGGCGGTCTTCTTTTTCCCGGGATTTCTGATGGTACGGCTGCAAGCTGCCGCCAACATACGGCCGGAGGGCTTACGTAACCAGTGGAGCGTATAGCGTCTAATAATTTTTTTTCTCTGCCGTTCACACGACGATTTATTTGACGACCCACTAAGGGAAGGGAAAAAAGATAAAAGCACTTATTCGTCGTGGCGGGACCGTCGAGTGCGTTCAATTTGTTAGGAATTGCGCGACGTCGGTCATCATCATCGGATATATAGATTGTTCTGCAGTCGGGAATATGATGATGACACTGATTGAGACAGAATAGACAATTAATATATATTTACTATCCCACCTATCGATTCCCACTGCAGCACATTTGCATACATTTAGTTTCGAGTAATAACGAAGGGTGTAGAAAAGCAATTAGTCCGTAAAACTGTTTTCTTAGGTATCTTTTTCAATTTTAGTTGCATGCTAACTCTCAAATAACAAAGTTCAAATGAGTCGAATTCGACTTATAGAAGCATTTTGTAAATTTTCAACTAATTTTCAATTAATTTTTTCGACTAGACTTTTTACTCTCATAATAGGCTAGAAAATATTTAGAAGTAAATAAAATATATAATAAAATATGTAAAATACCTGAAATATAACTTTTTACAAGCGTATTCGCGAAAATATTAGAATACGGATCCGACCAATTTGTTATCTGAGAGTTAACGGAAATATTATTTATACGTCTGTAAAGTTAGAAAGTAACTGATCGTTTGGAAACTGAAATATTTGCAACTTGACACTTTAATAGTAATAGTTAGTAATAATAATTATAATTAGTTATAATAGTAATAATAAGTGTTTTTTGAGGATAACATCTTATTTTTAATTTCTATTTTTAATTTTTTCTAAATTGCATTTAGGATTTTAATAAAATCTACTGTGATATTAAGAATTGATATGTAAATATTATACAACAATTTCATAATTATTGACCCTTTTGCATTGAAAATATCGTTATAGAAAATTTACAATTTATAGTAATTCCTATGGAAATATATACACGTATATCTACTACTTTCTGTTATGTTTGTACCTCTCTGAAATCAACTGACGTATAAATAAAACATTAATAAGAAAAATAAAAAATAAATATTTTCTTATTTATAATATTGCGTATATATTTGCCTCAATTTCGCTCCAAATTAACATTTATTACTTAAATGGTTAAATAAAATTATAAGAAGGCCTTTTCTCAATAAATAGTAAACTTATGAAAGATTTCCTTAATATCGCCATTGAAAATCTGGCATTTTATAAATTAACAATTTTGAGACCGATTCATAATCGGATCTTATAAAGAGTGATTCAAGGTGAGTTTCTATACGACAGTGGTAAACATTTTTCAAATGTTAAGGTATTTGTCAATGTTAAAATGACTTTTGTAGTTTTGTTGGCTACAAACATCACAACGTGTACAAAATTAATCATGGAATAATACACCACGGAACAACGTTAAAATTATTACAACCTATTACAAAAATGGGCGTTCAAGGAAAAGTGCATACCGTATTCTATGTGAATATTTTGGAGTACAAAATCGATCTTGTGAACGCACAATTTGGAATTTGATCAAGAAATTCGAACAAATTGATCAATTGTTAATATCAAAATACTTTAACATGCTGATGCAGGTCGCTCGGACGAAAATATTGCCATGGTTCGTGAAAATGTGACCGAGGAACATCGATTTGTCATCGATCGCAGCAATTGGGTTTTTCGTATTCCATTATGCACCGAATTTTGAGGTACATTTACTTCCTTACAAGATCCAAATAACACAGGAATTAAAGCCTAGAGACCATCAACAGCGTCATGAGTTTGTCGAATGGATGCGTGAACAAGGAATGGATTTTTTAAAGAAAATCATCTTTAATGATGGGGTGCATTTTCACCTCTGTGGATTCGTGAACAAGCAAAATTGCCGCACTGGAGTATTGGAAAATCCAAGAGAGATTTACGAGAAGCAAATGCATCCTCAAAAAGCGACGATTTGGTGTGACTTGTGGGGTAATTGGCCCGTATTTTTTTGAAGATGACGAAGAAAATGCTGTTACAGTCAATGTTGTTCGCTACCGGAACATGATAACAAACTTTTTGTGGGATCAATTGGAAAATATGGACATCGCGGATCTCCGGTTTCAACAAGACGGTGCCATCTGTCACGCAGTAGTAAAAACAATCGCGCTACTGCGCACAAAATTTCCAAACCGTAGCATCTCACAAAACGGCGACACCAATTGGCCGTCGAGATCGCGCGATTTAACTTCTCTAGATTTCTTTCTCTCTCTTTATTTGAAGAGTAAAGTCTACGAAAACGAACCAGATACGATAGTAGAGCTAAAACAGAAAATATGACGCAGAAAAGCCGACACAGAGTCTGCGTTGTGCCGCGATGCAATCGAAAATTATGATAAGCGAATTGCGTCATGCCACGAGAGCTTTGGCGGCCTTTTAAACGATGTAATCTCTCATATGTAATTGTATTGAATTGAACTAAACATCGGAACAAAGTAAACTAGGCTGGGATCGAAAAGACACAGGTCTTCCACTTACCAGATAATTGCTTTTATCACTAAGCTTATCCAGGCTTCGAGTATCGATGCCTATTGATCTCCTATTTAAGACAATGGTATTACAATACCAAATCTGTTCTTCAATATTGGATTGTTACGTCGCCATTCTCCAGTACTAGCCGAATGTATTAGGTCTATAACTTGGAACCCGCCTTCTAGCGATATATAGCTGTAGCTTTGACAATCGTCAACTGTAACGGCTGAACAAAGCATCGTTTTTAGTTTTGACATCTGTCAATAATATTCAGTATATAAAAGTTTGTGTTTGTGACAACAACATAGTTTTTTCCGCGAAGAAATTGTCTGAATTTGAACCAAATAAGCATCATTTGCGCGAAGCTTTGCTTTTCTGTTTCAATTTGAAGAAAACTGCTGCTGAATCTCATCGAATGCATGTTGAAGCTTACAGGGAACTTACTTGATCGGAAACAACTTGCAAGGAGTGATTTCGACGATTCGAACTTGGTGATTTTGCGACACGAATGATAAAGAACGTCCAGGTCGGCAAAAAAATTCGAGGATACAGAACTGCAAGCATTGATGGATGAAGGTCCATATCAAACACAAAATCAACTTGCGGAAACGTTGAATGTTACTGAAGCAGCCATTTCCAAGCGTTAAAGGCCATGGGAAAGATATACAAGGAAGGAAGATGGGTGTCATATGAACAGAAAGAAAGAGACATCGAAAGGCGAGAAACCATCTCCGAAACGAAATAAGTCATATCTAACGATGGCCGATACTTTGATCGATGTATTTCTTTTCATTTGTTTCCGAAATAAAGGCTGAATTTTTGCAAGAATAGGCGAGTTTTCGAGTTATAGATCTAATATATTCCTACAATTGCGACAACATCGGTAATTCGCTTTAATATTCCAGCGGGTTTCGCTCATTTATAAACGTATGCCACCGTTCCTACACTTTATCGGGCAAGTGTATATATAACGTCATAATAGACATCCACGGTAGAATCAGATAATCATAGCTACCTTGCGGACTGTATAAATAACGAACTGAGGCAAGCGAGGGGATGAAGATTTGGTATGCATATTCGGAACGATTGGGTTAACCTGACACAATCTGTATTTATGAAGCTTGCATCCTGGGGAGTCCTCTTAAGTGCAGGCGGTTCGCATGCAACAATTTAATGGCAATTGCATATTTGATGGAAACCGCGCGATTTCTCTCTCTTTCTTTCCCCCTCCCCTTCTTCCCCTCCCACTCCCCTCCCTCTGTCTCATTCTCTCTCTACTCCTTCCTCCTTCCCTCCATCTATCCTCTCTCCTTTTCCTAAACGCTTGCGCTTTATGTTTAAGCTCGCCGTTTATATGAGAAACGCAAAGTCATACACGTTACAAGGCGAGAGATCCGTGTAAAAATTGCGGCCTTGAGTGCTATCGAGTTTCAAAGGTGGCACGTTACAATAAAGTTGGGCCGAGAGAGAGAGAGAGAGAGAGAGAGAGTAGTTAGTTTGCGTGACACTTCGGCCCTGCTGTGAAGTTGGAAAATCCTTTGGAAATATTCGATATCGCCGTCGAGCAAAATTCGACACGCTCGATACGTAGAATATGCGCTATTGATACTCGTCAATAGAACGTAGCCCTTTTAAATAACACATGGACATATTTATCTCGCTCTCCGCTTAAAGAAAAAAACGTATCATTCATCCATCGATGCATTTGTTTGGGTTTGTTAGAAATTTCAATATTTCGTCCGCACGGTTATGCACGGAATAAGAACGACTGTTCGGTTAGAATTCGGTAAGCTCGATTCGATATCGTGAATAGTGAATGAACTCAACATGCAGCTGTGGAACGAAATATCGTTGAGTAACGGTGGTTACGGCAAATTTCTCCCACCGGTACTGAAACCGGTATTTACTACAAGCAGTTAAATTCTTTTAACAGCTCGACTCGCGACCGACGAGCATAACTAGGATGACGACGGCGTTTTACGAGGACGGGCTTCGAACATTTCCGCGGAAATTGAGTTCACGGTAATCGTAAAGAGCTAGAATGAATTTCTTCCAAATTTTATGAGCGCACCTAATCGAAATACGCGGACTCGATTAATAAGAACGCTCAATGTCGTCCTCACGATCTCTCGTCCCTTCGCAAAGTCTCAACGTTGCGAGATACAGTAGAAAGATATAATAATGTATCGGGTGTGTGTGTGCAAAAGTTTTAGTTTTTTTTTTTATTTTATTTGTTTATCATGTAATACAGCGACTATAAATTAATCTTCGAAATATTTCCCCTCATTTTCTATAACCTTCCGCCACCTTTCGGGCAACTGTCGGATTCCGACAGTTTTTCTTCGCGAAAGAAAGATATCGGTCTGGCAGCAATCAATTTATCAAGCCATTTTCAATATTTCTGCCACATCTCGAAAGCGCTGTCTTACTAAGGAGTGCTGTATCGACCGGAATAGGTGATAATCCGAAGGCGCCAAGTCAGGAAAGTACGTCGCGTGCGGCAGAACTTTCCAGCCGAGGCTAATGATGATTTGTTGAGTGGTCCGAGCAACGTATGGTCCAGCGTTGTCGTGCAGTAAAATGACTTTCCAACTTCCTTGCCTAGTAAATGGTTTTTCTCCCTCAATTTTGTCGGCCAAATCATTCAGTTGTCGATTGTAACGCACAGCATTAAGTTCTGCTTGCGTTTGAGACGGGATTTCGTTCACCAACGCTTTCAAATCGTCGGCCTCAAGCTTTCGTAGCGTTCCAGAACGTGGACGATCACTAATGTCAAAATCGCCGTCTTTAAAGCGACGAAATCAATATTCGCAAGTATTGTGGGACATAATATTTTCCCCAAGAACAGAGCAAATGGATTCATATGCTTTAGCGGTATTTTTTCCTTGCCGGAATTCATATCGAGTGCAGTGTCGAATATAACATTTTTCGTCGCTCATTGTATCAACTATTATTTTTAAGGTAATGTGCACCATTGAACCACCAATGAATGGCGTTTCAGAAAGTTCAATACCGACCTTACAAAAACACAGAACGGCGGGAAAGTATTTCAATTTAAAATAATTACATCAGAGAACGGGGGAAAAAAAGAAGACTAAAACTTTCGCATACACCTAATATAACAGTACGTCTGTGCGTGATGGAGCGCCGAGTTTGATGTCGGATGTTTCATTTTATTTAACGGACATGTTAACAACGATTGACTGTTAATTTTTTCTGGCATGTATTTCCCGAAAGTTCTTTGTTTCACATCAAACTTTGCGGAAAGGTATTTAGCATAAATGAAGTTGAGACACCGCTATCGCAATGCCTGTAACTTAACTTTTTCAAAATCATATATAAGGAACAAATTGGGAATATATCGTAGCGCGATGTTCAAATTAATGATTCCTCGCATGCTTATTTACACAAATTACGTTTACGTTCTATTAATAAAGCGGCCGTAATAGTTGAAATCAAGAGAGAATATCCGCCAACACGGTGGCTAAGTGACTAAGTCGACGCGATATTGCTGGTAATTTATACGATCAAGTCGGGCAATTTTAGAGTCCAAATAAAAATCTGTATATGTTTGACTGCTTAACCCTTTGAGTACTGAATTATTTTAAGATTTTTATGCCCATGGGACGGATTTAATTTGTCGCTATATGGATTAATATGTAAAAGTAACACATTTTATGCCCAAGCAAGCAGATGACGAGTCTCACTCGTCAAATGTACCGAAAGGGTTAATTAAAAATAGCGTTTGATTTATCGCTGGAAGTTTCAATGCATGCGGATAACGCGTGCCATAGAACTCGAGTCTTACTTGAGACTCAAATGCAACACAAGTAGTAATAACAGAAGGAACGCAGTCAAGCATCAACAGCACGATGCAAGTGGTAGTAGCGGAAGGAAACACAGTTGGGTAATGCCGGCGCGACGCGAATAGTAGTAACAGACGGAACGTAGTCGAGCAACGCGAGCGCGACATCGGTATTAATATCACGTCGGCCAGAGGCAAACGTCGAATAGTCCCGACGAGGATCTCGCGAGTTACATTGCGAATGTGAATTAGAATCTTAGATATAAATAGAGAAGCGACATTTTGTGTGTGTGCGCGCGCGCGCGCGTGTGTGTGTGTGTTCGACATGTCAAAAGTCGCCGCTTCGTCTGCATAGTAGAACTTGGTGCGAGCGAGTAAGAAAGTGAGAGAAGGAAGATGAGTGAAGAAGAAAAGTTAGCTCCCGAGAAATTAATAATTAGTATAAAAATATTCTTCTCCTATAATCCGTAGCTTCTCGTTATAACTAAGCGCATGAAAACATTTTATTTCATTATAATATACTAAAATTATATAGCAAAAATATTGCAGCTTATCGGTGCAATACAGGTTACGTTTACGTGGCAACGCCAATCTGATAGTTAGTAACAACCGTAGTTATAACTCCTTTAGATTCACGTCAGTTCGCACGAGACGGTTAATTAATCCTTATCACGAACCCGCTTCTGGAAAATCGTATAACTGCACGAGCATGTATAACAAGATAAATAGAAACAAATAATATAGCTATTCGAATATGTTTAGATTGGCAATGTAATCGTTAAAATGGTTTTACCGTTTGCACGGTTCCTTCAAATCAGATTTATAAGTCTACTCCTCTTCGAAAGCGAATGTAGACAAACAACAACCGATGTTACCAAGTCGGATTAGCGTAGTCGTATAAACGTCACACATATATGCTCTTGCTTGCAATTGTTACAAAGAAATGGCACTTGTGAAATGGGATCGTGTGATTCATGTAGCCGATCAAATCTTTTCAACGACGCTTTTCTTTACATATCTAGAACTCTCCAATAACAGGCAGAATGCAGTCAGGAGAAACCATCCGTACACAATAGTAATCGGTAGCATCGCATCGACCGAAAGCAAATATCGAACAATCCCGACGACGATCTCGCAGCGAGTTACATCGCGTGTACGAGAGAAAGTGCGCAATTTCACTGATGATTCACGGGAATATTTCAACGGGAGACTGTTTGAGAATCAAACGATGTTCAACGTGAACGTAACCGAAAGGCCGAATCGCGCATGTATCGCGACGTGCTTCCATTTCCCCAATATTTCGGCGGAAGAGCTGCGTCGTGAATGCATCGCAGCCCACCAGTTCGCGATAATATAAAACTGCACGGCGGAGGTAGGAGAGACTTCATTTATGGATCGTCGTATTGTTTAAAGCGGTGTCTACAATGAGGATTTAAGCTCTAAGTCTTAAAAAATTGACCGATCGCAATCGATTATTCTTCTATAATTCGGTTGTGATTGGGCGATTTCTTAACACATTGACAGCCGGCGACCTAAGAGACATTTAAAGTCTGAGCGCCGGCCTTATTCGCTTGTTTCTGATCACTGAATAGCCAAAAAAAAATATTTAAAACATTATATATTTTCGTAAAATAGTACATTTTATTTGCATATTCGTCAAATACAATTTAACGGTAATTAAAAATATAAACAAAATTGAAATTTTTAATTTATAATTATAAAAAAAATACAGTTTCTCATTTCATGGTGGATTATTACATATATATAACGTAAACAGAAAACAAAAGTTTTAATATTTAAGGCAAGTGTGGTATTTCTCGAAACATTGTCCAAGATGTAAAGGTACTAAGCATTCAGCACACATAAAGTTACTCTCGCTTCTTTTTACTGTCGCAGCTACTCAAGCGACAAACTCAGAAACCCGCGTTTTCGCGGGGCCGGCTGTCAATGTGTTAAGGCTTCAAGCTTAAAGCATCTGTTGTAGACTAGGACTAAAGCGAGGTCTGCAATGAGGATTTAAACTCTAAGTCTCAAGAAATTCACCAATCACAGTCGATTATTCTCCTCATGTTCGGCTGCGATCGGTGAATTTCTTAGAACTCAAGGTAGTTATTGTAGACCGGAACTAACGCGCTGAGCACAGCGTGCTGTTTGTCGCGGGCACAAACGAATAGGATAAACATGACCGTTCGCCTTATTCCGCGCACGTTTCTTCGGCCGAGCGGGAAGAAAAAAAGAAAATCGTGCGCCGATGAACGGGCGAATCCGTTTCCCTCTCCGGCCGCGCAACAGCTCACCGAGGGAACTGCGACATATAGGATATGTAACCGCGCAACGGCAGCGTCTCGGGGCAGTCATTGCACCGCGTGGATAATTTAAATGATGCTCACGTCGACAAAATTTACAATATAACCGTGTGGTCGGCTTACTCCTTCACCGACGCGACACCTCCATCATAGAATTCGCGTGTATTCGAGTCGCAATTTTTACCCTATGTTAAATCTTTAATCTCGACACTTATACAAATTTTATCTCACCTTTTTGGCATATATTTGATTTCTTAACAAATTTCTATCAAAGGTATTAGACATTCAATGTTAGGTCGAATGCTCTTTTCACATTTTGACGGTGGTGGACATCTCCATTCCCATGCATTCTTTACGTGTTTGGCATCAGAACTAACGTATAATTTGATCATCTGCGTTTTGACAGTATACTTTTTGTTTCCTTTATTAATTTGTGTTGAAGAGACGCCAAACGATCGGGACGGAAACGTTCGTTTTTATTAAATGTAAACTTGGTTTTGTTTTATTGTTGTTATTAAATATTATTCGCTGTATATTTCAATATTTTTGTTTTATTGTTGTTATTAAATATTATTCGCTGTATATTATATCCGCTCTTTTACCTGCCTTTTACTTTTACTCGTTAAATATGTAATTTTATAACAGGAAATATTATAGCAAAATAGGCTCCATTTCAATTCTAATAATATCATTACTCATATTTTGACTGATATTATCTAAATTTTCTGTTTTCACTGTTTTAACGTCAAAATGTTTCCATCCCGCGATGTATTAATATATTGCGGTTTTGCAGGGATTGCAAATGATACAATCGGAATTTTTAATAGAAACAAACGATGTTATTTCGAAAGATTTCCTCTATAGATTGAACCAAAAGGAAAAAATATTCGGTAAAGATTAACAAAATGGCAGTGAAACAATAAAACATCGCAGAAATGAAGTGCTTCTCATTGCAATAGTATTTAAATAAAGAACATTTGTTAAATGAATTTTTCAATTCAGATCCGCAGAAATTTTAATACTCTTTAATTAAAAAAAAATCATTTTGATATAGATCGCGACATACGACAAGCATTGCAATACATTTACGCTCGTAAATTGAACCATAAAAGGATTCGCGCGTAGCTTTCAGTTACAGAAGTCCAGTGCAGCGCGATTCGAGCTGCAGCAGCTCTATATGTTCATATTTTTTAATTTCATAAATATATTTTTAACATTAATGTATAGTATAAAGAGCTTACAACAAGATTTCGCATTCAATTAATTCCTATACTCATGGTAACGAGTTAAATTTTACCAACATTCGCAAGTTCAAATCTTTCCTGAAAAGCGTCAAAAAATAGCAACAAAATTTCAATTCGGCAACTCTTTCTAAGATATAATCTGTTTGATAAAAGTGTATCCGGCGAAATTTTTATCTGCAAACTGTTAGACAGAGAATTTCAACGTGAACAAGTAGAGGGAGCCTTCCCCTAAAATGCTTCGTAAAGAAAGCATCAATTATCGTTCGACCTTAGCGACAGAAGAACATATTTCGTCATGAATATCGTACATGCATCGCGATTCAAAGCCGTGTTTCTCCGTACACATCTGAAAAGACATCCGAAAATGTCGCGAGAAGCGGCTGCTAAATACTTGAGAAAGTCTAACGCATATGTAAATAAATGGGTGAAACGCTACTTAGAGGTAAAAAACGTCGATGACTTGCCGGAACGTGGCTCTGCACAGAAAACGACGAAGACAAACTGATCTTACGGACGTTTGAAGACAATTCTCGTCTATTATTGCTTGGCGAACAAGCGGATTTCGTGAAAAAAGCATAAAATCCGCGTATTATGTGACACGATAAGAAGATGTCTACGTGTTCACGATGTGAAATATCGAAGCGCAATTAAGAAACCTTTACTGTCCGAAAAACACGTCGAAAACAAATTTCTCGGGCGTAAGAAAATTTGGATCGCGATTGGGACAATGTAATTTTTTCCGATAAAGCTTCCTTTTGCGTGCGTAGTTCCATATATTTTTATAATTCCATCACTCATACCTGGTACATCCACACCAATAGACTCGTCCAGCGGACTCAAACATTCGGTAAAGGTGCACGTTTAGGGATATTTCTGAAAGCACGGATTTGCACATATTTCCAGACAACTTGAACGCCGCCAAAATAATAAAAATTTATGGGAGGGTTTTATGACTCTTTGCCTGAAAATGGTTTGGAAAAACTAATACTATTACGAGAGGACAATGACCGGAAGTATCGAAGTAGTCTTTACGCTGCGTGGAAACAAGAACATGTTTATGCATTGGATTGGCAGTCATAGTCATCAGATGCAAATCCCATTGAAAACGTTTGGGCATTCATAAAGTTTCGTGGTAAGAAGATTTGGGAGATCAAGCAGTTAGTTCGATAAATTCGATTGATCTGGAGACCTTTACCTCAAAATATGCCATAAAATGAGTGAAAAGTATGCCTCTGAAATGCCAGGCAATTATTGATAATAGAGGTGACTGGATAAATTAATAACGAAGCATCATTTTTATCAAATAGTGTGTATTTTTCCAATTCACTGTAATAAATAGTTTTCCAGTTATGCCGGCCGCGCTCTTATCAAACAGATTGTATAACCTTAGGATATTACAGATGCTTCCGTTTATTTGACGGAAAAGCGTACAAGTTTAAGCGCATGGGCATACTTCGATTTTCTTTGAGAGCACTGCGGGTATCCGATATCATTTCTGTTCACCGTTGCCTCTAGAAAACACTAGATAGCAACGAAAATATTGATCGCTATCGTTGTACTCACGGTAAGTTTCTCACTCGTTGCACATCGGGCTTTTCGCGATTAATATTAACTCTGTCAATTGTCAAACACAAACGTACCGTCGCTAGAAATCGTTGATACTGCGAGGTTACCACGATGTCCCGCGGCATTTAATCTCGTTAAAAAGTCCCTCATTGTCGGTAAAATCTATATGCACACCCACGTAAGAATCATATACAGTCAGCCACTACGGAATACTGACACAGTACTGGTCGGCACCAAAAAGCGGATTTCATATTGTTGGTATTGGCCAAATATTGATCCAATATTAAAAAAAAAAAAAACAATATTGCCGGTACTGGCTTCGTGCCCAGAATCGATACTGGGTAGTTGCATTATGCCCGTGCTGGACCGGCACCTAAAAGCGGATGTCATGTAATGGCCTAGTATTGCCTATACAGCATACAATATTTATAATACAATTCAGATATGAAAAAGATTATAATAAATATTTGATACTGGCGAGATTCAGCATTGAAATACGGATTTTACGTTACACCGATGTTTTAAATAGGAAAAGAGGAGTTGCCTGTCAAGTCAAAGATCAAATTTCGATTGGTCGATTCTAGCCGTGTCTATGTCGCTCCGATATTTTCTCCTCATATAAGATTAAAGGTGGACATCTGTAAATACGAACAAACTTCAACCATAGTTCTGAATGTCCCTTCCACAGTATAGTTGTGATATTAAAATTGTTCGGCAATAATAATCATTACTAGAACTCGGCACTGTCCCAGTACTGAGAACCGATAATTTTTTTGGTACTGTTTTTCAGTACCATATTTGGTATTGTGACGATACTGAGTTTTGTACTGTTATAGTACTGATTTTCAGTACTTATGTTTGATACTGGCCCGATATTAACCTATTTCTATCATCCCAGTATTGAACCAGCACAGGAATCCAGTACTACACACCATAAATCGGTACTGGGCTAGTAGTTTGCCAGTAGCAAATTTCGACTTGGGCAACTTCTTGAGCTCCTCTATTCTCTTACTATTTTTCTCTTTCCTTGTTTGCTCATCTTCGTAATAATGCCGCTGCTTGCTCTCTTGTATTTTTACGAGAGATTTGTTTCAAGTTATAGTAAGTCGGCCGACATATTTTAGGAATATCAAAAGAACGCCGCTATTAAAGTTTCCGACCGCCTAGGAATTAATATGATCTAAAAGTATATCAGATTGCGATATAAATAGCTGCGGATTTCTGTAGTTGAAGGCTACGCGCGAATACTCTTATGGTTCAATTTATGATCGTAAGTATATCGCAATACTTGTCGTATGGCGCAATCCATTTATACCGGAAATGTGTGCTCGCCGAGACGCGACATATATATATATATATATATATATATATATAATGTAGATATATGCATGCTGGAAGAAGGAATACGAATGTCTTCGAGTTCGATATAAATTCCGATCAGAAATATCCACTTCACGGAGAAATTCGGCCGCACGATTTATTCCCCGGATTTTCCGCAAACAGAAATACCTATTTCAATTTGCGTGGACCGATACGACTCGTCTCGCGTCGCATTATAGCATCGTTGTTGGAAATTTTGAATGGCATGTTAAAAATTTCATCGCTCGACGTCGCGATGTAATTCTCAGCGCGTCCGTATCAGTTTTTGATCAACTGTATGATAAACTGTAAATGTACATAAAACTATGTTTACTCGAGCTCACACCTCCCAAAAGCAATGAAATCACTCGATTCCTTGAACGATACGACAAAATCGCTCACGGAGAACGCACGCAGGTCGAACGATAATTTTTTAACGTTGACGACTTACGTTAAGTGTAGTATGTATACAAGTAATGAGAGAAGGTGAGGCGTGATTTTCAGACTAATTGGCGGGAAATCTTGTAGGCGTTTACATGAAAATAAGCAAACTTTTTAAGTGCAATAAAGCGTAATCCAATGAACCGTGCATTAAAAGACAACTTGGGCATTTAATGAGACAGAAGGGAGAGTCTAATATTTAAAACGCCGTCAAATTTTAATTGCGAGTCCGTCCGACACTTTGCATTTTGCAAGCTGAACAATAATAATTACGCAACAGACGAATCTGAAGACGTAAAACGCATTAAAGAACTCTTCGAAGGAATACTTCGGAAAAGCGTACATCGTGACGACAAAGGTTTTTTTTTATTTTATGAAAATTTGTCGCTATCTACCAAAATAAAAAGTAGTCGAAATTTTAATGCTATTTTGATGCTTTTAAGGATAGTTTGCGCTTACTTAGATGGCTTATACATTACAAAAATCTACTTGGACGATATTATTCTTATTAACTTCTCTCTGGAATCTTTAAGATCCTACTATAAAATAACCTATTTTGACGTTAAAAATAGCGAAAATAGAAATTTAAGACATCATGGTCAGAGTAAAAACACCGAAGACAAATTTTTTAATGAGAAAATATACACGTTTTCTTAAATTTGTAGCTTTTTATGGAAGCAATTATTTATTTTAATTAAGGGGTCATTCAACAATTACATCATGTCACAGGGAGGAGTCCATTAACTTTCGTAATGCGTGTTATGGTAGAGGGACGAGGGGAGGAAAGGAATACAGTGTCATATTAAGGTCTCGGCACACGGTGCTTATTTTTGTGCTAGATCTAAAGAAATCTAATAATATAATGTAGTGGTGCAAGGGGAGATAATTCTACATGTCACATAATATTGGAAAGGGGTCCAAATATTTTGTGACACAATTTTAACGAGGAGGGTAGGTGGTAAAAAATATTCAAATTTCGCGTGACGTAATTGTTAAATGTCCCCTAAATAAAAGAATTTAAATTTAAATAAATTTGTTATTACTATGACCGAATAAATACTTGTTATTTTTTAGATATTTTTTTCTCCCTAGTGTTACATAATTAAAGGACAAAATTTTAAGCGAATATCGGATCTCGTCACGAAGACCTGACACTGAAGAATATTTCATATATTTTCTTGTAACTAATAATTGCATATGTGAAAGAATTATAGTCAAGAGAACCATTTTTCTAATAAGTATTACTATAGTCTCAGTAATAATAACTTTACCTGTTACTATACGGAGAAAAATATAATAATTTGCTGACACAGCAAATTTTATGCTGTCGGAGTAAAATGTATCAGTTACACTGACAAAAATGTACTTAAAAATATATTTGTGGGATATAAGATTTATTTCACATAGAAATAAGGTTTATTTTTAAGGTTAAGCAATATATATATTTTATTGCTATTACGACGAACATGTGGTAGCAACGATAATTTTACTACAACAGCAAAATCATTTTTATCTGTGTGCTAATTTTTGGATTAAATCTATATTATATTTATATTATATTTTGGATTAAATAACTATATTATAAAAAAAAAAACTATATTATATTTTGTATTAAAAATATATTTGGGACAATGGAAATGATTAGAATTGTTCACAGTGCGTGTATTTTGTTACTTGAAAATGCGACCACACATCAGGATGGAAAATCGAGCGATCAAATATTTCAGGTGCGAGTCGATATTAAATGCAAGCGGTGCATCACCTACGTGATATCTGAACGATTGCACGCTGGGTTGCTCTAAAAATTCAACGCGCACGCCATTGTCGTGATACTGATGTTGACGGTAAGCACTGTACGTTGGACGCAGTATGAAGCGGCAGTTTCATCCTATGTGAATTAACAATGGCCCCACAATGCACCCGAGCTACGCATGATGCATTAATACGCAGTCATGTTATGAAGGAAAATAAAGCATCGAAGTGAATGAAAGCAAAAGCTTTTAATGGAAATGTTTCCATAATATATTTCCAATGCCTTCGACTCTGCCTCCGGGCCGCTCATTTAATCGAATTAAAGTTTCATTGACGTGCCGTAAATTTTCGACGCACCGATTCGTTGTCGTGGCTGAATTATGCGCTAAATTATGGATTTGCGGGTGCGACGATAAAAGCGATGGGGGCTAAATTTTTCGCGGCGCGAGATTTATTATTATAAAAATATAATACTGATATCAAACTTATTCATACATCTGGCTCTGTAGATTATACTTATATGTACACCTCTATGTAAGTTATACAAACCGAAGGATGAGAGAACGGGCCATTTAGAGCCCATAAGTACGGATATAAATATAAAAATTGTTTTTTAAAGTAGTCTTTGCAAGTTTTTTAAAGTACTTTGTAAAGTAGTCCGTAAAATGCTGAATTTTCAGTGGCGATATTAAGGAAACCCCTCATAAGTTGATTACTTACTGCAAAAAAATTAATTTCTATAATTTCATTTAAATATTTAAGTAATAAATGTTAATTTTGAGTAAAATAAAGACAAATATGTACATAATATAAATTTATACACAATATAAACAAGAAAATATTATTTTGTTTTGAATTTTTTTATTAATGGTTTATTTACATGTTAGTTATGCGATCTAATAGAAGTGCACACATTATAGAAAATAATATATAAATATTTAAATACATGCATATATATTAGATTGTTGCAGAAGAAATGACCGTTTTTGAATTTTGAATTTAAAGTTTTATTCGATTTATATACTTTATATACTTTATATCTTGTTAATCGAAATAGTCTCCATCCATCTTAGTACACTTTCCCCAACGCGATACAAGCGCGTCAATGCCTTTCATGTAGAAATTAGAAGAGCGAGATGCAGAAAATTCGTCGAATGCACTTTTCATGTCACTTTCTGTTTGGAATATTTATCATTTAAAAAGCTCACCAGATGCTTAAACAAATAGTAATCTGTTGGAGCTAGGAGAATAAGGAGAATAAGGGAGAACTTCGCATTTGTATTCTGCTAATTTTTTCACAGTTTGTTTTGCAACATGCGGTATAGCATTACCATGAAACAATAATATACCACGTCTATTTGATAACGCCGGTTGTTCAATACGAATTTTTCATCACAATGCCGATTTCTTGGCAGTATTTGTCAATACTTATAGTTTCATTTTTTCTTCAAAAATTAAAAATACACAAAAGCAGATCACCAGATAGACGCCAAAACCTTATGTGGATGAAGGGCTCGGTTTTGGCATGTGTTTCGGAACTTGATCAGTATCTAACCATTGCGCAGAACGTCGACGATTGTCATAAAGGATCTACTTTTCATCACATGTTATTATATTCGATTCAATATTCCTTCATTATTATGTCGGGAAAGCAAAGAAGAGCTTTCGATGCGGCGAAGCTTGCCTCTCTCAGTTTATGTGGTACCTGCTTGTGAAATTTTTCACTTTCTTCATGGCTTTGAGATATCGGGAAACAGTCGAATAGTAAACGCTGATGTTGTGTGCAATATTTCGAATTGATAAACGTCTGCTTCATATATTTCAAAATACTAATTGTTATCAACGACTGATGACGCAAGGCCGCGAGGTGCAAATTGTTGAGGTTTGTATCACCAGAATGAAACTTTTCGAAACAACATCTGGTGGTTCGATCATTTACAAAGTCTTCCCTAAAAGCAGTGTTTATGTTTCCTCGAGTTGCCTCGGCCGCACTATGACCAAATTTGAATTTGTACAAGAATATTATTTGCGTTTCCTTACTTTCCATGTCGAAGAAACAGCGATTTTCAATAATGCAGACAATGTGATAAAAGTGAGATTATGCGTGCGAATTTACATGAAGTCACATATACTTTTGAAATATCATGCAGCAACAGCTGCATGAAAAAAAAGCTGGACTACTCAGCCGGAAAATTTGAATTATAAAAAACAGCTATTTCATCTGCAATAACTTAACACATATACCGCGGGAATTATTATAAATTATAAATTTCCTATATAGCTATATTTTCAAAACAAAAAAGTCAATAGTCCCGAAATTTTTGTATAATGTCTGTATATATAAGTCTTTAATATCACAATAGTTTCCCATTAAAGACCTAAATGTGGTTTAGAAGAAAGGATAAAAATAGGATATTAATCTCAAGGAGCAGATATAAAAAGTGTCAACTTGCGGATATCTCAGCTCCGCTTTCGAACGGTAAATTGTTTTCTAACTTTGCAGACGTGCAGATAGCATTTCCATCAATATGCGGTTAAAATTGAAAAAGATGCCCAAGAAAATCGTTTTACGGATCAAAACTGCTTTAAATCTGTGATAACAGACGCATCAGACAAGCCATCGAACAATAACGTACGTAGTAAATCAAACTTTCATATTAAACGAATTCTAAGTTCCAATTATTTAAACGTCAACAATTGTGGTCTCCCTCCCTATTAAATTAAATAATATATATTTCCTGTTCTGTTTACGTCTACTAATAGTAATAACAACAACAATTTTCTTTTATATACGATTAAATTTAACACGTTCTCTCTCTTTCCTCTCTCTTTCGCGCATAGACGTCATGCAGGGCGATCCGCTGGGTGCGATGTGGTTTGATCCGATCTAAAACAATGGGTAATACCGGAATAATGCATCAGATTTCGCGATGCAGATCGCGCGTAAGCTCGGCTTTAGATCCGGTATCTCTGGTAAGTCACCATTGAGAGCTGCCGTTGATCGCCGCTCGTTCGCTACGGAATCTTTGATTTCCGCGTGGTGCCGCGTGGGTAACTGCTAAGTACCGGCGGTTTTTCGGAGGCGAACCACGCAAAAGCGCAGACGAGAGCAGATGTAACGGGATTTAATCGCTTTGTACGAGTCGCTGAATCACGCGCGGCTGTTCGCAATTATGCCGAAAAGGAGGGGACAGAGAGACCTTGCTTGCCCGTCTGCCCCCCCCTCCCCGACAGAAGGAGACGTCGAGTAAAACGGTCGCTCCCGGAGCAGAGAGTGGCATCTGCGTGGACCGTCGGGATCGATATAGGCGCGCTACTGGATTTCGAGAACGGATATCTCTCTCCTACTCGACCGAGGCGGAGTAATGGTCTATTAGGGTCCATCAAATCCGACGACTTTACGCTGTTGCCCTGCTGCCACACTCTCGCGCCTTTTTCTCTCTCCGTATGGCTTCGATCGTCGCTTAGCGTTGTAACCGGTATTCGCCCACTCAACTTTCGACCCTATATTGTAAGAGAGAGAGAGAGAGAGAGAGAGAGTGAACACACGTCCGCCCTATTTATCTAAGTAGCCCTCACGCAGGACGGGATCCTTTACAAAATCCAGAGGCTACGCTGCTCCCCCCGAGGCCCACGAGACAACGACGAGGGTGGAAAGTCGATTCGACCGCGTGACTTCGGTCGGCGGAGAGCGACTGTCGGGGTTGGATAAAGTCACTTACGGGAAGGCGTATCGCTTTTCCCTGCGAAAATACGGGGAACCTTGGTCCACGCACCAGTTGTCGGCTCGTGTCCTAATTCCCTCGCGACCTCGCTTGTTAACGGACGATGTAGTTGATAAAGTACACACAGGCACATACACACATAAACAGACGCGTACTCAAGCAAGAGCACCGTGTGTACCGTGTGTGTTCGCGTGTATGTATGTGTGTGTGTGCGAAATGCCCCATGCAAATACCGCTGAAATGGATGAGCTCAAGACGGTGGACGGTGGACGTTTGTCACGCTGATCATGAAGATAAACGTCCGATAGCTCGATATCGTTGCGATATCCGGCGGACCAGCGTTCATCCTAAGGCGGCCGAAGCGTTCTTGAATCGACGCGAACTTCGGAAAAATCGCGTACTTACCCGAGTCGAAATCTTGACAAATTTTAGTCTTACGTTAAACTTTTAATTCTACAACGTAGAAACTGGAATAGCAAAATAAGTTCGATTTCAATTATAATGGCAATAATTACCACTATTTTGAGTTTAATGATATATTAAATCTTCATTTTCGCTGCTTCTAACGTTAAAGCAGGTTGTTTAAAATAGCATTAAAACAAAATCTGTAGAATTAAAGGTTCAAGGAAGAAGGTAATAAATGCCGATATCGTTAAAGTATGTTTTTTTATTAGTCTATAAACCGTCCAATTAGATACCAACTGTCCTTAAAAGCGTCAAAGTAACATTAATATTTCGACTCGAGAAAAAAACTTGAGTTGAAATTTTGGCCTTGAAACCTTCGATTCTATAACATGGTAGAAGCTTATGTAGCAAAATAGGTTCACATACATAATTTTGATTCTAATAATATAATTTATATCATTTAGATATAATTTACTTCCCCAATTTCATCCTGATGATATCTTAAATTTCCGTTTCAGTTGTTTTAGCGTAAAAATAGGTTCTTACATAGAACATTTCTTGGGACCTAAAATGGAATTTAGGCTGATTTCCCAAAATAATTACATATTCTAGTTGGAAAATTCACACAAGTTCTGGTTAGAAATATATCATGTTTTAAACAACAATTCTAAGTGGGAAACATAAATCCTGTTTGCTCACTCCCAATATGTTTCCAAAGATTTCTTCTGATTTTCATTTTACACTACATTTAAAGAAAATATACGAAACACTTAAACATAGTATTTATACATAGACGCAAGATATCCTTAAAAGTATCAAAGTGATATCAAAATTTCGACTGAGGCACTTATCATACAATTCGGATTTCTTGTCTGAGAGATGTATAGGATTACATAATTATATAGGATTATATAATTCTAGAATTATATATCCTGATATATAAATGTGGATTAAGCTTTACGAGAAGAGAACTCACCCGCGTACCGTGACTGAGAAAAGCTAAGCGAGAAGCTCCTCGATATGATATCCTTCTTTGGACATCTTCGATAAAAGCCGGGCAAAAGGTGAGCTGGTTTTTTTTCGGAAGCAGCAGCTGTTGCGCGCAAGCAAGTCTGCTAAATTTCTATCGAGCGCAATTACCAGCGTAACGTTACTTCGATATATTGAAAGGAAAAACGGAAGATTCATACGATGCAACCTCCGTGCGGAAGCGAGCGTGCGAAACGATTCGGATTAATTCAACTCGGATTAACGCGATTGCGTCGACTCGTCGCAGAGAGAAATGATACGTTTAAGGATGAAATTATAGTAATTCAATAGCCGCGATCGATCGAGGCGCACAAGCGCCTCTAACTTGGCGAACGTTGCGACATATTAATCGCGCAAATAAAATTGCGAGCTTCGGTATGCGCAAATAATCTGAATAAATCCAATTTACCGTGCGCGGAGGTCCAATGTGCGCATAATGAACGGAGCTTGTAAAAAAAAAAGCGTAAGTGAAAACGGAAAAAGAGACACACATAAAAAAAGAGACAGTGAGAAAGAGACAGAAAGAAAGAGACAGAGAGATAGAGACAGAGAGAGAGAAAGAGAGATAGACAGAGCAAGAGAGTAGTGTGGTAAACGATTTATTTGCATTCTATTTTCGTTTACAGAGTACTAACTGAGTTTTCGTTATAACGCTTTGGCACCGTCTGACCACACTGACCACACTCACATTACGCGGCACATATGTCATATCCGGAGGGTGGTATTCCGCATTCCCGAACCGATTATACGTACCTGAAACACAAAAACAATAACATTCAGAATACGTGCAAGCTCGTGTTTCGCTGCTTCCCGCTGGTAGAAATTGAAACCACGTGAATGTTTAGCCATGAGATAGTAAATTTGTATCTAATATCGCTATCACGTTGCACATCCAAGTGAAATTCTTACATACGTAAGTGTGTGAAATC
Organism: Dinoponera quadriceps; assembly: GCF_001313825.1. NCBI lineage: Eukaryota > Metazoa > Arthropoda > Insecta > Hymenoptera > Formicidae > Dinoponera > Dinoponera quadriceps. The sequence goes on along the minus strand of NW_014557292.1, from coordinate 23,719 downwards.
GTTATTCTTTAGTCACTTTTCAAGCATTTTTGCGCGTGTTATTTGACTATACTTTTCATGTGTGTTATTTTACACAATTTAACACGTACATTTTATAGATTTACATATTAAATTACGCATTTGCTACGTGTAATTTATGCGTAAAGATTTAATATTTCTTTATTCTCTTTCATAGTTTCTAACAAAAAATATGTACCATTAATTCACCGTGAACGTATTGAATCTTAAGGATGAAATACATTTCTTCCGTAAATGTATCTTTTTTAATAAACTTATAGTATTGCATTTATATTATTTGCATAATTATAATTATTTGGAAGATTCGATATTTATATTATATTACAGTCAACATTATAAATTAGATATTATTGGTTAAGGAGAAAATCCACAGCTTTTTTACTAAATATTTATTGAAAAATACTAAGAATTTTCTCCCGAATTTAATACAGAAGGAGAGATGCGCACACGCGCGCATGTGTATAAAGTAAGCAACTGTGTGCGGAGAGGAGAAAGGAATAGGATAAATTATACAAAGTCGGAAAGGGACTATTACAAAAATACATTCGATGAAACTGAAGGCGTGTTTGGAGAGTGGAGTGAAAAGAGGGGTAAAGAGAGTTGTGTATTTCTATGTTAAGGGGGGAAAGAGAGTTATGTTCATGTGGGCCTGAAAGGAAAGTCGGGGTTAGGTTAGGTTTAATTTAATTGGATTAGTAGAACATCCTGAAAAATTAAATTTATTTCTTTTATTACTTTTAATAGAAAGTCTAAATTCATTTAACATTTAATTGTTTTATTAATTAATAAACATTAATAACGTGAATTATTAAGTATTTTATGCTGCTCAATAAAGCAAGTAACCGATTTAACTTTCCACATTGATGTACTTCCACATTGAATAAATTATTAATTTTATTACTATGCTACGTAATAAAAAGGCTAAGTTGATTTAATTTCTCATTAATCTTTTATTTCCTTTAATCTCGTTCTCTATTGAACTAGAAAGCGCAATGACGATACGACGAGATATTGTTTCCATTTTTCTGTATTTTATTTTTTTGTAATTTGTATTTTTTAATTTTTTTGTATTTTACATATTTTTTATATTTCAAAAATTTTTTTAATTTTTTCCTAATTTCGAATTTGACAGAGAACGAAATTAACAACATTCGCTTCGGGGCGTTCGGAACCGCGCTTGATCTGAGTACGGGGGAATTTCGTGTGAAAATAAAGTAAAAGATTTTACTCTAGTCCTGTGGATGCAGGGCTATTTTCTCAAGTATAATGGGATATTCTATTCCCTTATAAACAGAGTTATCTGCTGTCTTTGGTTATATTATGAAGCAAAACCGAAACCAAATCAAGAATCCGAATGACGCATTTGTGCGTCATCTGAAACGAATGTGTTAAAAGAAGCAAAAAAGTTAATGAGAAGTTAAATCAATTTTAGCTATTCTGTTACGTAGCATAGTAATAAAATTAACAGTTTATCTAACGGGAAGTTGAATCGATTTTGTCGTTCTATTAAGTAGCATAAAACGGTTAATAGTTTGGGTAATTTAATGTTAAATGAGTTCGGATTTTCTATTAAAAATATTAAAAGAAATAAAATAAATTCTTGAGAATGTTTTACTAACCCAACTAAATTAAATTTAACCTCACCCTCGTCCCTCCTTCCAAGTCCATACAAAAACAATCTTCCCTCTTCCACAAACAGAGAAATACAACCCTTTCTATCCTTCTCTTTAACCCTCTTTCCAAATTCAAATACACCTTCAGTTCCATCGGATGCATTTTTGTGAGCACACACACAACACTCCCCTTTCTCTCGCTCCCTTTCTAAAAAAAACTTACAAGGATACGCTTTGCAATAGTTTTATACGTTATTCGGATTTCTATAAATATACTATGCTTTGCTCAATTTTTCAAATACTACGAACTTTTTAATAGTTTTACGCTATCCGGGAAGTCAAAATCCACAAAATACATTACATACTATTACTATCACTTAAAATTTTTTGGACAAAAATTGACCCATTAACATTCTTCTTTAACCCTTAGCTGACACACGGGGTTAAAAGTACCCCAGAGTGTTTTTGAACGCAAATTTTTCATAGTTGCGCGCCAAATTTGGTTCTGTGGCGTCACCTAGTATTAGTCGAGCTTGACCCAATATTGATAAATAAAACAATTATACACATTTTTTCTCACTGGGGTCCAAAATACCCCCTATAGCACGTACGTTATTATTTTGACGTGTGTCAGCTAAGGGTTAATTTAGCCTATATTAGCTAGTTACTAGCTGTTGATTTAAGCCGGCTAGTTACATTCCTACTGGCGCGCGCAGTTACGTCCGATTTATTAAAAATCCTCTAGAGACGCCAAAATTTGAGTGGAATGTCAATGTTTCGAAATTTTTACGCACCGCGCTGTTAAAATCCATGTAATTTCTCATTTCTCGCATGACTGTGACAAAAACAGCACGTTGCGCGTCTGCGCTTGATATTGCGAGCGATTACAAATTGTTCGGTATGACATGTTGGCAAAAATTGAATTTTCTATGGAATTTTTTATCAACCATCGTCGACATCATTGTGTATATACGCGCGCGCGCGCGCGCGTGTGTGTTTTACCGAAAGGGATATTTAAAATTCGTGTTGTGATGAACGACGACACAACAAGTTACTTTGATATCGCGAATGATTGCAAACCGCCCGAAATGTCGGGTTAACGAATATTGCATGGAATTTTCTATACCACCGTAAACGCCATTACGCACACAGTTTACTACTTGCATGACAAGCTTTTGCATAGAAAAGAAAAATCGCAAAATCGTTTATACCAGGTGTAGAAGTATGAAACCGAAATTTCCCTATAGATGATGCTAGCCATCAGTTTAGGGACCGTGAGACCGCTTCTGCAGCGCCATCATCTCCCTCTAACAGCTGACGAAGATTTTCAACACACAACAACCCAAGTTCCATACACCGGTATATTTTTCTATAACCTTAAACATGTCGAGTTTTGTGCCTACGAACTACGATTTGCGGACAGCATTGGTTTTTTGTTATCATTTGAAGAAAACTGCTGCGCATCGAATGCTTGTCGAAGCTTACGGTGAACATGCTCTTGGTAAAACACAGTGTTTCGAGTGGTTCAAAAAATTCAAAAGTGGTGATTGTGACGTGAGAAACGAAGAGCGTGGGAAACCACCGAAAAAGTTCGCAGACAACGAATTACAAGCCTTATTGGATGAAGATGATACTCAAACTCAACAAGAACTCGCGGATGAATTGAATGTGACGCAAAAAGCTGTCTCAATTCGTTTGAAAGTCATGATTCAGAAAGTGGGGAAATGGGTTCCGCATGAACTGAATGAAAGACAGCAAGAAAATCGAAAAACCACTTGTGAAATGCTGCTCGACAGATACAAAAGAAAGTCCATCGTATCATGACAGGTGATGAAAAATGGATATATTTTGAGAATCCTAAGCGTCAGAAATCATGGGTGAATCCAGGCGAACCATCGACATCCACTGCAATCGCTTTGGAAAGAAGACAATGCTCTGTGTTTGGTGGGATCAGAAGGGTGTCTATTATGAGCTGCTAAAACCTGGTGAAACTGTTAACACTGATCGCTACCAACAGCAAATGATCGATTTAAATCGCGTGAAAAACGACCGGAATATGGAAAAAGGCAACACAAAGTCATTTTGCTCCATGATAATGCCCCATCACACACAGCAAACGGGCCAGGGAAACGATCGAGGCGTTCAGTTGGGAAATACTAACGCATGCGGCTTATTCTCCAGACTTGGCTTCGTCCGATTATCATCTATTCGCATCAATGGGACACGCTCTCGCTGAACAACGCTTCAATTCGTATGAAAATGTACGAAAATGGCTCGATAAGTTCGCTTCAAAAGAAGAAATGTTTTTTTAGCGTGGCATTCATAAACTGCCGGAGAGATGGGAAAAATGTATAAATAGCAATGGACATTATTTTGAATAAAATATTTTTTATCATTTTCAAACAACAGACGTGTAATTTTTACAAAAAAATTCCGGTTTCATACTTCTACACCTCGTAAGTACATTTTTATTAGGTATACAAATGAATTCCATGCTTCTTTTTGCAAAATTCAATTCCCAGTTTATGTAGTCGAACGGAAATGACTTATTGGGTAATTTCGACTTGCACAGCAAGTTCCTTTTCTGTTTGCAATTTTAATTCTACTGCAATTTTGATTTCGATTCTGCTGCAATTTTGATTCTACTGCAGTTCCTCGTCTTCGAATTTGTTGGATTGGCCAGGACATTCTCTGTCTTTAAAGTCAAAATCTCCTTCGTGAAATCTTTTATACCAATTTTTATAAGTCGTATGAATCACTGTACTTTCACAATAAATCATTTCAGCGGCTTCAGCGGCGTTCTTTTTTACCTGGAACGCAAAAAGAATGCAGTGTCGAATATGCTCCTTATCAGAAGCCATGTTCATGTTTAAAACTGTTTTTTGAAATTATGTTGCCTGCTCCGGTTCATATAGTGTTTTGAAAACGTAAATGTCAGGATTTAAAAGGCACAAAAGGACCGGTAGATAATTTAAAAGGAGATAATTTTTTTAGATTTAGATAGATTTAGATTTTTTTAGATGGCTTTCAAGATCGGCGAAAAAAGTAAGGAATTAATTTGTACATCTAATAAATACAAAATTCCTGTCTCCGTCACGCCGATATCTCTGGTATTCCTGTTATCCCTGGTATCCTTGATATTAAGGGTTGCCATGCTTGGGAATTTTGCACAAAAATTGTTATATATCTTGGTTAAATTTTTCGTTAGATATAGTAAAAGAGTAGCGCACATTTTCATCGCATTCATATTTCGTGTTTACATTTTCATACAAACTTATATATATATAAGAAATATAAAAAGAGTAGTGTAATCGTGTCAGTGTTTATGTAACGTAACATTTTGAGGACTACCTCAACGTTATCGACATTTATCCATTTCGGCACCGACTTTGGCGCATCCGATCTTCTTATGTATAATTATACGGTTGACGATTTGTTGCAACTAACGATAAGTGCGCAGAAACGTATGTCGTAGATTAGCGCAAAAATGATGTATGTGTACATAAACGGCTCATGATATTAAATGTGTCTGGAGTTGAGAGTGTATGTCACACGATAATTTAATTCTATTGCATTGCGCAACAGGAGAAGGTGGGAGGAAAAACGGGAGGACGGAGGAATATTTCGCGGGAAATGTATGTAGAAAGCGGAAAAGTGTCGCGCGATTTGATGAATACTCAATGTCCATCGCAGCCCTCCGCTTCGGAGCTGCCATTATGAAGCATTCGAAAGCACCGTTTCGTTCCTATCTTTATGAGCGAATTATGCGAGGACGGTGGGGGCCCGACTTTTATTTTGCCAAACGATGTAACGGCGTGAAACAATGTCCTCTTTCGCATAATCTGAAGAAATAGACTATGCAAATTGGCCCACCTTAGATTTTTACGATAACGCCGAAGCGGAACGCCGGAGATAATTATTATTATTACGAAGAACGATGTTGATGAGTGATAATTTCAGTGTACTCGTAGAATAACATTGCGCGTTTCTTCGGGGCTCTTTGTGTCGCTGCACCAACGAATTAAACGCAAACAACCTTCCCGACCATTCTTCATCTTTTTTCTGCGAGTCCTTCAAATCGAATTTAGTGTAACGGCGAAACGCAATTTGGCCATCAGTATGCGGGAGAAAATTACAGGCGCAAAGTAAAACGCTAATTTCAAGTGCCGTGTGCGATGGTGAGCCCAATTTTATTCTTATGAGCTTAGATCAGGCCGGTCTGATAATTGGGAATAACACAGGGGCTAAGAAAAAAGAGATTACACCTGCAATTAGTATTGAGGCACTTTTTCAAATAGGTGAGGATTGAATTCAAGTTCCAAGTAACACGATGAAAAATGTCGCGAATGAACAGAAAGTTCGTAAAATAAAAAAATTACGGAACGTACGGGAATAAAATTGCTATTTGACGGTGTGATTGAGTCGACATGTAATTAAGTTCCTAATTGGCGAGTTTCTTTTGTCGGCTAATCTTCTTTTTCCGCTCATTTCCTAGCAGAAAAATGTCCCTCCTCAGCTTTTTGCTTACCACTCGCTGTATGCCAAACAGGATCTCCGTCTAACAGGTATTATCCGGCAGATTCGCCGACGCAATTACTCCTTAGTAACGAACGTCGTTTGTTCCTTACAATTGGTGGAAGGCGATTAACCGACAAGAGAATTCATTAGTCACGGATTATCCCGAAGGATACGCGCGGTGCTCCACAAAATTGGTTTGCCCATTTCTGAATGGTTTCAGATCCCGTATGAACTGCTGATGACAGATTGCTATTTGCTATGCCGAAGCTGCCATTACACCATAATGCCGTCATCGCGCCGTTGCCATCGCCGCCGCCGCCGCCGGCGGAACAGGATTCCTAATTAGTCGATCGCTTATCGCGGAAACCTAACCGGTCGTTTCGAGACGAAGGGACATTTAAACTTAACGATCCGGTAGCTTCGGGGACGGATTGATATTTAAGCCCTTCAAAGGTTCTGTCCTCGATTATCGATTCGATTGTGACTAAATTTACGAGGGGTGTTCAGAAAATAACGGGAATTTTTAAATTTCGCGGGTTTGGAGAGTCCGATCGTCAAACATTTTTTTTTATCATGTTGGTATACATGCCTCTGAAGTATGATAACATTTTCAGCTGTATTCATTGTTTACTTTGTCTGTGGCAGCCGCTAAGGTTAAACATGTTTTTATGAGCTCGGCGATTTTCGTCGGCGAATGGAAGTTGCTCAGGAGTTACTAAATGAAGTCAACGACGATGCAGAATTACTGAAACGTGTTATAATAGGTGACGAAACATGGGTTTACGGATATGACGTCGAAACTAAGGCTCAATCGTCCCAGTGGAGGCATTCCGGCAACTTCCATTCGCGAACGAAAATCGCCGAGCTCATAAAAACACGTCTCACCTTAGCGGCTGCCACAGACAAAGTAAACAATGAATACAGCTGAAAATTTTATCATACTTCAGGGGCATGTATACCAACATAATAAAAAAAAAATTTTTGACGATCGGACTCTCAAAATCCGCGAAATTTAAAAATTCTCGTTATTTTCAGAACACCTCTCGTATATGACTTCGATATATCGGGAGGGGGGAAGGACGAAAAAGACGGAAAGGATTAGCATTAACGTCTGACGGTGGAATGTTTTCGAAAAGAATCCAGGTCCTCCGCAAGGCAGGGGGGCTCGACGAGAATTCACCGAGGAAGTCGATTTATGATGCAGTCAACGCGCCGATCGACTTTCGGGGACGAGTCGGCGGAGCAGCGGCGGGGTCGTCTCGAGCGAATTTTCGCTTTGTGTCCGCGCGACGCTTACGACGAACGATAAAATCGATGGCCGCGACGAAATGCACTCGTAGCGCTTCCGTCCCGCGCTTTAGACACTATGCTAGATTTACACAATGGAGAATTCATCGCGACATGGTATCCGTTAGACGTTAGACCGCACGATTTACCGTCGCGTCGTTCGCCACTCGCTCTTTCGCAATTCTCAACAATTCGCATTCGATTCGTCCCTCTTCGTGCCATCGTTCTCGACTGGGCGATTGCACAAAAAGTACACGCGGAACATTATTGTTGAATAATATAGCATACTAATTTACCAGACTTGTATATATTACGCTACTTGAGGATATATTCATATTGAAGTGGAAAGTTACGTGGATTCATACGACAGGAAAAATAAACAAATGGTTTAATCAAATATGTTTTTTAACTCGATTGTGTGCATATAATTTTAACATACATACAAGAAGAAAAGTAAAAATATGTCCATAACGATATATGCATTTCGCTGCAGCTTGGATTGCGCGTTATTTCTAATGCCAGTATAGGAAAATATTTTATCTCGGGAAATAACTATTTTGTAAGATATAATATAGAAGACTTCATTAACGAAGTCCCATTCCGTAGGTATAATGGCGTCGGAAATTTCCAATCGGGCTTATCATGTCTGAGTGTTCGTGCATCATGGCTATTGATTATTCGGTAAATCGGCGACGATGCTCCAAAGCAGCAATTATGGTAATCAGCCGGCATCATGTATGCTGTATCATTTCCTAGATAGGAAATTATATTTTTCGTTTTATGCATAACCCACAAGGTTAAAAACTTATGCCGCATTAATGAAATCTTCTGAGTGGATGTCATATAGAGAGTCCTATTTTAACACATTGTTGACCGGTCCTTCCTGTTCGAACGTTGCTGACCGGCCACGAGTAAACTCGTGATCGATGCAAGATACATTTGCGCGATCGAAACGAGATACGTTTGCAAAACCTGTTGTGTACTATTACACGTAGGTGATTGCTACACCGTTTATCATACCAAAAAGAAATATTAAAAGTTAAATATTGAATAAAATTTATTGAAGTTTATTTATATTGTTTCACTTCCACATCCAATTACGAAATAATAGCCGATGACATGAGATAAATTCTAAGTAAAATTGCCGGTCAATAATGTGTCAAAAAAGTACTAGGAACTTTGGTTTAAAATTGATTTTTAAATGAAAATGTTATGATAATTATTAAAAAAACAATTTTTTTAATAATTATCATAACATTTTTATTTAAACTTTCAGAAATTGTAAAATAGAACGCATTTTAGGTATTATTGAAAAAAAATTCTGTTTTTTAATAATTATCATAACTTTTTTTAATTGAAAATAAATTTTTACGAATTTTTAAAAAAATGTAAAATAGGATGCATTTCAGGTATTATTAAAAAAGCAATTTTTTAAATAAAAATTGTAAAATAACTTATACCATATAACTTTAACCACAGGATGCATTTCAGGTATTATTAAAAAAACAATTTTTTTAATAATATCTGAAATGCATCCTATTTTACGATTTTTTAAAAATTCGTAAAAATATATTTTCAAGTAAAAAAAGTTATGATAATTATTAAAAAACAATTTTTTTTCAATAATACCTAAAATGCGTTCTATTTCACAATTTCTGAAAGTTTGACAAACATTGCTTCATCAATAAAAATGTTATGACGATTTTAGTAACGTGCAAGTTTGCCCAAAAACGTGCGGTCCCAGGCGTATGTCTTACAGATTTCTTAGCGGTCCGCAATGTGTTAAACTAGTCGATATTTTCCAAAATTATTGATGATACAAAAAATATTTCAGATGGAAGTGGACGGAATGTTACGGCACGTAATTATTATTCTTCTTTTCATCTCGTCTGGTGGTCGTGAGTTCAACTTGAGAAATCTCATTTATCTAGAAAAAAAGCAACGCGACCAAAATACGTCTCCCTCGAAACCGTTTCATTTCTACCTGAAACATTTTTGTATTATCAATAATTTCCGAGAAAATTGACTAGATTGATTAAAATGTGATACTCCGTATGTTATATTATTTTCTACACGGAAAATTGCACGATCGTCTTATGCATTTATGCGACTTTTAACTAATAAGGTTAAAAGTTGTACAAATAACTTTAACCACAATGATCGAGTTATGATGGTTTTAATTACAGTGGTTTGGACACATTTGCTTCTGACACACATTATAATTTCTAGGTAGCGACGGTACTTTTACGGATTCACGAATGTGTGTTTATATTTCCGAGAAAGATTCTCTACGTGTTGTAGATTCCAATTGCCGCGCAATCGCAGGCAATTAAAGAGGTTTTGCACCCGATTGAATGCCGCTGGGGGGATGTAACTGCGAGATTCTCGCGTCGATGCGGCCGGGTCTTAATCCAACAGCGTCGCTGACAGGAAATTGCGGCTGACAATTGATTTCGTAGTCAGGGTACGAATTATCGCAATTTGTCCCCGAGCGATCCTAAATGATCGGATACTGTTATATCATCGTAATGCGTTATCAGTATTGTAACTCGGCGAAAATACCGACTTGCGTGCCGACGTGTTCCTCTCACGTCGCACAGAGACACTCGTGTGTAACGTCTGCGTGTTCTCAACGATATTTTCATCGTGCTTGTGATTGCGCATGTAATAAAGTTGTCGTTGACGCAACCCGTCGGACGAGCGAACGCGCGCTCGCACGATAATTGAACAGGTCGAATTATCTCGATGCAAAACGATCGTTTGCGAACGCCGAGATTGGAATTCAAATTGTAACCGGAACCGGCTGAATCACGAGCTTTCGCGCGGGCTTACTGAAAATTACAATTTGCCGTTGGTTCTGCTGCGCGCAACACAACTGTGTCGCTCGACACCGCGGAAATTCGCCGCGTGCAATACGCGCCGTAGGTGCACTTTCGTGGGAAATACGAACGAGCCTTGCCGACGTCGTCGACACAAAGTTCGGACCGGTAATGAGATCTTAGTGCGTCAAACGCGCAGATGAACGGCTGCTCGACCTCTCGTTACGCGTTTATTGCTTTATCGCCGAATCTTCGTTGAACGAGAAGCCCGGCTGTCGCTCATATAGGGTTTCACAATTGATCAAGTATTCGGCCAATACTGTTCACCACAGTCCCAGAACTAGCCAACATTACCGGCCCAGCATTGACGCCAATGTCGGATGATAACTTGGGACCAACTGGTGTAGCATTGATTTAACCCTTTGGAACCCAATCTTTTCCTTTTTCCTTTGATAACTATTTTGGACAGTTTGTACTTATTGGCAATCTGTAAGTGAGTTCTTATTGCATAGAATATCTTCAAAAAATGGAACATATGTATCCCAAAGGGTTAACGCTCCGTCCAGTAATGGACCAGTACTGGTTATCATAATTGGAGCATTGTTGTAGAAAAAAAATTATATGCACCTATATGCGATCAGGAATTTTATTACTCTTTTAAGGAAAGTTGTTCACAAGCTGTCAACTACACGTAATGATTGTACGTGAAAAATTAGCTATTTAATTGATTGCCTTGGTAGAATTTGAACCCAGGACCTCTGGATTGCGAGAATCTTTCGCTTTACCTGCTACGCTATTTCTTCAATTCATAGATGCTTTTCATATTGTCTATATATGTTGTAACTAATCCAAATTATATAATTTGTCAACGATATAACTCAGTATCACACAAAATAAATAATTAGTTTGATTTAGTTAATATTACTTAATCAATTTTTTGTGTATATGTTGAAAAATGTATCGTTTATATTGTTTACATCAAAAGTAAAGTGAAAGAAATTTTCGAACTTCTTCGACTTTTTAATAAATTAATTACTTTTAATATAAATTACTTTGTCATACACAACACTATTAAATTTATATTTAACATATTTAACGTTATATTTAACAGTTATTTAATGTTATAATATTTTTAAATAAAAAATCTCACAAGTTAAAACAATGGCATGCAGTATGAAGTATTTTAAAATAGTAACAAGTTTTCTATTATAGATTGTAAATAAAAGATAGGTAATTTTTTCTTTACTTCTATGATGCCGCGAATAGACACGACGGGCAAGAGTTCGGATGGTGGAAGAGTCAGATGATAAAGTCGATCCAATATTGGAGCAGTATAGGATTACGATGAGATAACTAGGGCCTAAGAATGGGGAATAATAATAATAGCGAAATCATAGCGATGATATAACATATAAAATCTTAGCGTTGATATAATATCAACGTCAATGGTAATCTAATGTAAATAAGATTTTCTTTTAAATATGTGTTATTGAGAAATATCGAAACATTAATTCTAATTTTAACTGTACACGATCATTTGGTGAATAATTGAACACATATGCATTTATATGTATTTGACAGTTATTGTATTAATATATAAATTACTATATAAAATATACGATACGTATATATTCTATCGTTTATCGAATTATCATAGTAGTGCTAGTATTACAATGTTTCTCAATATCACACATTTTAGTTATAATAGTGTTATTTATATTTGATTATCATGAAGTTAATATATCATCGCTAAATTATTATTATTCGCTATTCTTAGACCCTGGTCATCTCATTGTAATCTTATGTTGCGGCGGTATTCGATGTTACCATCCTACGTTGAATTCAGTAAATTGGCAAAAAGTCAGTTGCCAATGCTAGCCCAGCACTAGGAAGAGTCTTGACCAACGAGTTGGGAGCCATATGTCGGCTAAACGTTGATCAACGTTGTAACGCCGGGTTATCCTATAAGATAGGCGCAGCCAGTCACTTGTTGGCTGGTCAATGCTGGCCCATTACTGGCTGACAGAACCTTGGCCAATGGTTAATTACTGTAACATTGGCCGAGTGTCGGCCCCGTTGTTATGTCTGGCGACCCTACATGGGCGTTTATCGCGGCCCGGATCAGGCGATTTTCACTTTAAACGCGTGCTGTTACGAAGAGAAAGCGCTCGCGACCGACATATCTGCGTATCCGATATATCTGCGTAATCAGAGTTTAATTGTGTCGTACACCATGGTCGACCAATTAGACACCCCTTACGAGCGGTTCAAGCAGTTCGAGCCACTCGGCCGAGCCTGGGATCGTACGGATTTCAGCCGTTACGTACATAACGGCGGAGTTGCGCGGCGCGACGCGGACCAGTGGGCTCACCACAGGGAATTGAGGTTGACAATTGATTCCATGGTGGAAGCACGCTTCTAATTCGACCCGGTGCCGTACTGCGATTAACAAAAACCGCGAATCTCGTCTACGTGCGTCCATAAGGTAGCTTGTTGCGTGAGCGTCGATATTACAAATCGATATTCTCTAAAATGCAGTCAGTGTCGTTAACGAGAAACAGCCAATAGTGATCATAGTTATAACTATAGCATTGCAAATCAGTAAAATTACGTTGAAAATGTCTGTTAATAGCAATTGTTTCGATCTAATTGCGGAAACAGTAAAAAAAAGGATATTATTTATTATTTCTTTTATTTATCTTAACCCTACTCTTAAGGCATTGCCGGTGATTTTGCCTGAAGTATTCTTAATTACGCTTAATTGACTTAGTTTATATCGTATTTCAGAAACACGTTTATCTCGATAGGACTCGAACTGGAAACCTCTAATTTGCGACGGTCGGTCTTCCCGAGCCGATCGTGCTGGTAATTATAATGAATTATACTTTCGGAGGGGCGAACTCGCCGAATTGCCGGGTACGGCTTTAAAATAATCAAAGCTTTTGCTAATAATTGATACTTTAATATGCATAAATTTCTTAGGTTTAGATGTATTAACAACAATAAAACAAAAAAACAATTATAATTGCGCGGAGAAATTAATCAGAGCGATCATACCTGATTCGCACGCTGGTTTGGTTGTAACGATTCACGCGGTATACGGGTTACACGTGGTCTCGGTATTTATTATACAATCAGGACGTGAGAACGGTGTTAGACGTTAGGTCGGTTTTACGATCATTTCATCGGATGCGGAAGCGGTGTTGTAATTATTCGGTCGGTTGCAATATCAGGTTTGCAATAGTTTCCGGGGTTCTATTTGCGCGCACGATGTCTAGCCGTGTCGCGGAGTGCGGTGTTTTTCGACGACTGACACGCGACAGTTTTTCTACTTTGTGACGCGTGCCAGTGCCGACACGTGCTATTTCGAGTCGGCTGTGTTTACGTCGGCGTTAGTATCGAGACAGCGGTCGAGACCATCGACATATAATACTGGAGGGAGCATGCGGTGAGATTTCTTTGATCTTTCGTATTGAGAGATCTAGAGAGAGAGAGAGAGAGAGGGAGATGTGTAAGCACGGATTTTTCTTTTTACTCTCCGTTCATTGGTTGAATTTTGTCTAAGGAGAAGGGGAACGGTATTGTATTCTCAAAAGTAGGACATTTTTGAGTAGGGACATTTTGGACGTTACTAAATACGAATATGATATACGTTATAAAAGTGATATATGTTATGAGTAATAAATTAATAATATAGTTTCAATCTGTTTATTGTGCAAAACGAGTGGGTTAAACAAAGATGTATCAACTCACTCGCAATGTGAAAAGATTATTGTGGCGCAAAGCACCGGTAACGGTCCGACGGATGTTCGGACGATGCAGGAATGCACCGTCACAAACTCTTGAGTCTATTAGCATACATCAAATACGACGTGTAATTGAATGCATATAGGATATGTACACATATTTCTGCTACGGGCCACGTAACAGCAATTTGCAGTGAACCTTCTTTCACTGACCAAAATTAGTGAAACATTAGACAAAAGTGCTAGATGGAAGAGTTTCCATTAAAAATTAGCGAATACTCACTGATTATCGGTAAAATATTGTTTCACCGATTCAATTAGTGAATCATTTTCATTGATTCAACTTAAGAGAGTAAATTCTTGCTCTCTCTGAAAGCGAATCAGTACTTATATTTCTGATTAAATCGGTAAAACGATATCAATAAATGTCCACTAGGTTTCCGAACACTTCCATTGTTATACCTCATTATACCTTATTTTGACTAGTTTGAGAATAAGATTTTAATGCAAAAAAATTTGTAGTATTCCAATTATAATTCTTACTATTAACTAAATCCTTGCAGCGAGATTTTGCTAAACGCAGTGCTTTATTTGTAATTGATTCTTTCTAGTATTTTTCAGTGATAATATACTAATTTTAAAGAGTACATGCCTACTGAAAAGTTTCATATGGATACTTATTTATATTTGGAACAAACGGGATTCCAGCAGCCACATACTACTTAGAGCGATGACCAAGGAAGTTAACTCTTAAGAGATTAACTTCTATATATAATCTGAGTAAGTATACTCTTCTCATAATTTGTAGTTTTTAACCTGGTTCATCGAAGAATGGTTTTATTAGGCGATATATTGAAATTATATGGCAAAAATACTAAACTTACCGGTATATCATATATTTAATCACGATTGCTAAACAAAATGGCTAAGTTATGTGATTCATATAGCTAATCAAACCGATCTTTTCAACAATGCTTCTCTATTTATATCTGAGTTTACAATTTTTAAATTCTATATACACTTCTGTTAAATCTATGTATATTACAATTCTATGTTTCGATTGCGAAACGGTTTGAACACTACGTTCCCGATACAGTTCGGAACGTTGCCGATGTCCAATAAAAGAACTTGATTCTGAATAATTCTTAGAAGATACATTTTCTCATCGGTTCATCAGCTGTGTTCCGAATTATCGCGAAAAAGAAATATTTAAAATTTTGATACCGGGCATACATTTGGTATCAATACAGTTTGAAAATTATTTTACATACATTAAATAAGTACATTAAAAAAAATATTTATTAAAACCCCACAAATTTCATTTGACTCAAGAAAATGATTTATTTCAATACTCCTAACTAAATAATTATTTGATTGAAATTAAAATATTTCATTAATTAAAAGAAATGTTTCTTAGTTCTAGAAAAATATTTTTTTTAGATTGAAAGAAATATTTACTCGAATTGAAGAAATAAATATTCAAGTAAAAAAAGAAGATATCAATAAAAAAAAATATTTTTTAATATCAAAGAAATATTTTCTAACGTCAAAAAAATATTTTTTAATATCATAAAATATTTTGTTAACTACCAGCTATTTTTCTTAAATCAAAGTTCTTATTTATATTACATTGTTTGTTTTTCTTTAGAAGTGAATGCAAATCGGGCTTTAATTGTTTCACGTAATGCTTAGTTTAATTTAAATTATACTTGGAAAATTTACTTACCACTGCTAAGACTCGAACTTGAGACCTCTGGCTTTTGAGTCGTTGAACTTACCTACCGTATCCACTATCATTTTGACTGATGGACGTTTCGTATCATATACATCGTATCATATATATATGGTATATCCATATACAAAAACAAATGACTTTTTTAGAAGAAAAAATGGGTCTCTTTAAATGCAAAAAGTATGTTTAAAAAATATTTACTTGTTTTAGAAATAAGCAAAATACAAATAAATCGTTTTGTAAATCTAAAATAAATTGTTTTCGAATAGTAAAAGAATCTTTTTATTTAAAACAAAAAAGATTCTTTTTATATCAGAAAATTATTTATTTATATTTACAAAATGATTTGTTTGTATTAACTTACTTTTAAATACAGCAAATATTTATTTAAATGCAATTTTTATATTCAAAAAACTCATTTCTTTCTTGTAAGAAAATTATTTTCTTTTTCTTTTATAACGGTATTTTAAATCAAAGAAATTATATTTTTAATCTAGAAACTCATGATTTTATAAATCATTTTACAAATTTAGAAAAATAATACTTTACATTTCTGAATTTTTTCTTAAATTTAACAAATATTTTTCTAAATTAAAGAAGTATATTTAACAAAATAGATTTCCTTTATTTTAAGAATTATTTTTCTCGATGTACTCCGCTACGATTCAGCATCACGCATTATCTATCGTTATCATGAGCTTGTCAATAGATTCGAGATATATCTCGATGAGATTTCAGTTATTCAGCAAATTCTATCGCTTTACATGCCCTTGTATTCGCATGTTTTTTAATTAATATCTCAATAATTACCGTAGTTATCTAAAAACGATAGAAAAATTTTTCGTTCACTTTGATATGTTTTAATTACAAACGAGCGGATACGTTGTGTCAGACAGCTTGTATATCATACAACATAATGCATAATTCGCCGATTCGACAACGAAGGAGAATGCTTTTTATTAACACATTGGTAACGGGGCGTTGCGCGGCGCGCTTGACGTGGATATGGGGTGGTTTTGCGTCTATCGTTTCATTGTATGGTGGCCCTATGTGAGGGAGAGAGAGAGAGAGAGTTGAGTACGTGTCATTTGTCTGAAGGTGAGTCTGCCGAATCGTATCCCGACGAGAGTCAGTTGTCGGCATGAATGGAGCGAGAGTAGAGTAAGAATAGAGTGAGAAGAAAGACCCTGCCTCGGTATCACTCATTGCTGATTATAACAGAAAGATAAACCAATAATCAATTTTTTCAATTCGTGGAACATCTAACATTACATTCCTGACGAGAAATTGAGCCACTAATAACGTCTTATAAATTTATATTGAGACAGATATACGAAGATGTCGATTACGCATATTCGCGTCATCCGCACTCAAGTAAAGAATCTAAATGACGCATTTATACGTCATCCGTCCCCAATGTGTTAACATACGCGTTGACGGCGAAATTACGGATAATCGCAGTCTGAAGAATAGTAAAAAAGACGAAACGTAATAACCGTCCCTTCGTCAAATCATCAATCCGTTTTTACGCAACTCGATAGGAATATTCATCTCTGCTCTCACACACACACACACACACACACACACACACACACACACACACACACACACACACACACACACAAAACTCTTTTAACGCGACGATATGATCTCTTCAATTAACGGTCTCTGTGATATTATTTATACATATCGACGGCTTTAAACGCAGCCGCACGCGTGTGTGTGCATGTCGCAAAACGGTCCAGAAAAACAGCACCGTGCAACTTCGCATACAAAATGTGGGATATTTGAATATCCACGGATTTTCAAAACAAATGATGAAAAGATCAAAGGTCGTTTCGTCTTCGCTGCGCTCCGGGTCATACTGCAAATTTCCTCGCAGCTCGCGGTCGATCATCTCGGAACTCGAGCGCTTTGCGCGCCGAGCGGGCGAACGATGTTTATTGAAAAGTATTTTGCGCTCTGTGGTAAACCATCGCCGTCAAAGGGAAGCGGGGAGAGATATTTTCAAAACAGCGAATTCGCCGAAAGACTAATATATATATTTGACTATATGTATATTTTGCAGATCTACCGTTCCTACATCGAATTTCAAAAGTGTATTCCGTTTGGCAGGTTCTCGGATCTCATCCATCTTTGTCCGACGTGAAAACGTGACTCGATATGTGCGTGTCTCGATGATTACGCGCATCTGCCGACCACATCCACGAAGTTAGTTATCTATCTCTTTTTCCCAAAGTTGAGAAATAACGTGTTACAAGTAACGCGTTACCGTTATGTTACTTTTTTCCAGTAATTACTTAATAACGATGTTATTTTTTTGGTAGTAACTGTAACGGTAACAAAGTTACATTTTTTGTAACGATAACGGATATAACCGTTATTTTTTAGTTTTAACCGAAAAACGAAGTTTCTTCAGTCTTAAACGGAGGAATTGTAACAATTTTCAAAATCGAAACTTTGTAATATCGAAATGTTGACCGATTACCGGAATATTGAAAAATATTTTATCAAATGCATCACTTCCAAACATTACATTAGTAAAACGACTATTTAGCATTGGAAACTTTATTAACGCCACATAGAGGATGTCTTTAAGACAGTACTGTGGAGCATCAACTTCTGTTAAAAGTTAATCAAGAATTTTGATAAAATTCAACGAGTTTGTGTATTTAATAAGAAAACCATAGGAAATATTACTTCTTAACTCATCTTTTTAACTTATAACTTATTTATAATTAATTAATTAATTATAGTTAATTTTTTAATTTATTTATCTTTAACTTATCTTTAACAAATTATCTTTAATATATTAATGGTTGAACTTGTATTAAATAAGTAACGGAAAAAGTAACGATTCGTTGCCTTTCGAATAACGGTAACGAGAAAGAGATACTTTCCAAAATGAATAACGGTAATAGGAAAGAATTGCTTTTTTGAATCGGTAACGAGTAACAAGTTACTTTTAAAAAGTAACTTTTCCAACTTTGCTTCTTTCGACGTCGAAGGAGCGCTGGCGATGTTGCTGGCGTGAAGCCACGTCTGAATCTGACGTGCTTTGTGGATCACTTGGTACTTATGTACAACATTCACGCGTAGAGCAATCGATGTGGAACTGGCGCATGCATGCATGAACATTAATACCAGAGACTTCAGCAAATAATATCCAAATTTCCACACGACTGATGAGGATGCAATTACTTAGTTATATTATTACGGAATACGTTTTATATTATAATACAGTTGGTTTCAAAAGGGCGTAATAACAATGATTCACAAATATTTGAAAGAAATAAAAATGTGTATTATAATACGTGATATTCTATATTCTCTTATCTTTATATGTTATATTTCTATTAACTAGTCGAGTTTGGCAGTAATATTAGCTCTCGATTGCTACGCCCTCGGCCAAATTGAAAACAAAAGTATTGTCTCTTTGTATGTAGCCACAATGACTAAGTGTCTGATAAAAATACATTATTATTATTATTAAATTATTTATTACAAACAAAAATACACTCGTAGAAAGATGCGTTAAGTTAGTATGGAGTCTAGTGGTTATTATTCTTAAATATAATCTTGACGTGTGTGTACTTGCAGATGTCCGCTTTTAATATCATATAAATAAATAATTATACATGTAAAATAAATCGTCATAATTTTGTACTGTCATAATATATGTTATATATATAAAATAAATTGTCATATATAAAAATAGTTATATATATGAAATATGTTGGAGCGAGACAGACTCGGCTGGGATCGAACTCGGGGTTTTCGCTTACCAGGCAACTGCTCTGACTACTGATTTATTTAGGCTCCATGTTAATGACATCTCTCGCTTTTCTATTAAAAAAAATCCCGGAATCGTGTACGAACGCGAAAGTTCGATTCGCTTTACTCCTTCGGTTGCGCAGATTTTTTAAACCTTTTTACACGGTTAAAGTGTACATCGAAAAGAAGTACGCTCTAGTAGTTTTAATGCCGAGAAAAAAATTTATATATTATGTCGACTTATGTAAATATATGTTTCGTATAAAAGTTGTGCATTTAAGAGGTACAACCCAAGGAACAAACTTCAGAAAACATTAAAAAATAATACCGAGCCATCAAAAATAAATTTTATATAATATAAGAGTGAAGAGTGCCCGACTATTATTCGTTACGTTTGCGATTTATTGTGGTCTACCGGAACTAAACGGAGCAGTACGTAGTTCCTCGATCAGCGGAGATAGGCCGCTAGAAGCAGCTTTTGGCGAGGAGCCAGACCAGTACGGCCTAGGCTCTATTCTAAGGGCCGTTCCCAGCACCAAGAGCAAGGAAGAAAGTGGCTCGTTTGGCGCGCTCAAACGGGCCACACCAGGCCACAATATTCCCACGACTGATCTCCGTATCCAAATAGTGCAGAGTAATTTGCATTACAGCAAAAGCACCTCGGCTATTTTAGCCAGGAGCATGGCTAAAATGATGGTGCAGACAAACATAGCACTTATTCAAGTACCTTAAATCCTGAATAACATTAGAGAACTAAGTGCCAACGGCAATATCTATTGCAACACAGGTATTCAAGACAAGATAAGGACTTGCATAGCGGTCAAAGGCCTAAATGCAGTCATTGTGCTACAGTTCAATTGTGGAGATCTGACGGTCATCCAGCTGAGCCTTAATCCACTTGACAGGAGACCAACGACAGTGCTGGTAGAGTCAGTCTATATGCTACGATTTCAAAGAACTTCCATCCCAAAAAAGCCGAGGGCTATGCCGCTATTGCGAAGTTTTTCTCGACGATCGAAGATCGCTTTCAATAGCACTACGAATGTCGCGGTCAAGGAAGCGATGTCCAGGATCTCTGAGGCTCTCGTAGACTGGACTCGGAGCTTATTGACGAAAGGAAATCTATCTGTCAGCCAGGGAAACATCACTATTAGAGGACGATCACTTACTGCATATAGACTCAAGTGTCAGGACGGTTGGATCAATTCTGGGCGTGGCTACGCCGGGCTCGGATTTTTTCACAAACGCCCTTTCACTTTGAAATGAGACCGTATTCTACCGAAATACCAAATGGTCAAGACTTTCAAAGTCCAAACATCAACTAGGAAGGACTGGTGTGAGACAAGCTTTCTAATTGACCCTAATGTTACGGTGATTCTCGCAGACGCCCCGCCCCTACTCCCCCTTCTTCTTTCCTATTTCCCTTTTTTCCTCTTTTCTTTCGATATATTGTAAGCCTGCGACCTTTCGTTCTTTCGTTATATGTTATATTAACGCCGACTCCCCCTTCTAAGAATTGTTTTCTACCGCGTGAACGACTTGTTCTGGCACTACCAGAACTAACGCTCTCACAAGCGTCAAATGTGGCATAATATTTGTCTCAGAGATTCCGTGATTCTCAACCAAAATTAGCTACGCCCGACTTCTCAAAATCTCATACTAAAATTTATACCGATACGCCATCGCGAGAGCGAACCGTTCATCTGTATGCGTCTGTCGCACCACCCGCTCTCTTGTATTGCCGATTGAATGCTTCTATTGTTAATTTAACTTTATGATGTGCGTTTAGCGTTTATCAATCAACGCTTGCGTAGTTACTAAGAATCACTCTTCTTCTCATCGGAGCACCTCTGCTTCGACCAAAACTGCCAAGTCCCAGGCTTCGTCAATTGTTTTCCGAAATTAGTGCAACGATTATCATTAATAGCCTTTCTTTGCAATGAGGTGGTAGACGGCTTGGCCAGACAGGGTGCTCAAACAGACTCTATAGTACAAGCTGTTGATGATCCTTTTGCTGTGGGTAAAAAGGCCATCAAGGATTCGCTGAGTAGCGATCAACTAGCCGCCTGTGCAGTGGTACGTGGTTGCCGACGTGGCGGGACTACTGATGCCTCAACTTCTGTTAGGGAGAACTAAAGATCTGGCTGCGAATAGAAGGAGACTGAGGAATAGCATCGACTTCCTCACTGGACATGCGCCTATCAGCTCATCTGTATAATCTGGGACCTAGCTGAGCAGTACGACGGTAGTCGGTAGGCTGTGTGGGTTAGAAAAAGAGGACAGCATGCATTTACTTGCTGTCCGGCTCTAGCTTGTAAAAGATACAAAACCTCGTATGTTCGTTGAACCCAGAGAACTAAATAAAATGAGGGTTGGCAGTTCCTTAAGCCTAGTGGATAACACAAAACTAAAACTGGCTATAACTTCAAAAAGATAGATATAGGTGATGTTAGGAACTGAAAAACTAGCCACTTTTTATTCATACTAATAAATACCATTAATACGAGAAAGGAGATCAAAAGGAACTCACTGTGTCCTCTCCTTGTAAATTTTGTCTTATGTCAGTTTTTATTGAATTAACAATAAAAGTTCGGAAAATATAATTTTTAATTTAATTTGTGCTTGCTTCTTAAAAAAAATTAAATTATATTGTTAATACAGCGTGTCCCATTTTAATTTAGACATCAAAATATTTCGGAAATCATGCATTTTCGAAAAAAATGTTTCAAATATAAATTGTAAGGTTTGAAGAGGATCATCAGAGGAGTTACTTAAATTTTGTGTACGAAGCCCATTTTCGGCTTAATGAAGGTCGATTTTTTGTTATGGAAATGCCTATGTTTTATTGTAGATTCGTATTCAATGGAAAAAATATGGAAATTTTATTTCTGATAATTTTTTGCTAAACTCGCACAACTCGTGCGGTTAGCAATGTGATAAGTAAAATTAATAATTTCGGTCATGATCTCTGTATGGTCAAATATTACAAAAATTTTATTGCAATTTTTATTCAAATATTTTCTCTGTGAAAAAATATCACGTATGATTTTGCAACGATTCGCAATACACGCGTCATTCTGACACAATTATTAATTTATTTATCACAGAATATATTTTATATATATTCGTAGTAAATCGCGCGTATGATTACTTTCCAGTCTAGTTGTCACTGGAGAAGAATCTGGAATCCATCGAGCGTGTATATCAGATCGACGATTTTGAATTTGCGCTCGATGTAACAACAGATAAAGATCATTCTACAATATCCGTAAGAGTATAGCTGTAGATTTATAAAACACGGTTAGGACCTCCTTTGGTTTTAGTAGGCTATAACTAAAGATACGACGATTTTTTAAAATATCGACAACGATATTACTGTCATTCAGAAAAAAATTAATAACGATAATATTGATAATTAACAATATCAATTTTTATCGAAAAAATTAATGAAATAAAATTCCAAAATTATAATAGAACTACTAATTTGTATAATTTCTGTATAACTATGAAATTAGAAATTTTCATTCAGTGTGTCAGTAAAACAATATTTACTAGAAATATTTTTGATTAAATTATATAATGTAACATAAAATCAAAATATTTTGTAAATTTGATGATGTAATGATATGCAAGGCACACTGAGCGCTCAGTAAGAGATGTGATATTAAACCCACCTCATCAGAAGCATAGCATATTTTTTACTTTGCCCGAATAACATTTTAGATTGGTTACGCAATAGATTGGTTACATGAAAAATACATTTCGTGGAACATTAAGCGGAACTAATTGCAAATCACAAAATATCATTGGAACTAATATCGATATATCGATTTATTGGAGATACATATTGAAAGATATCTTATATTATTCCACGATGTATCAGTAATCAACATTATCGACTTATCGTTGCATCTCTACATAGTAAAGGACATTTTGTATTTGCGTTAAAATCTTGTTAAAATTTTTGTATTAAATTTCTAACATATCTGTGTGTTAATTTAACACATATCGTGTTTATATTATTTCGACATGTTGTGTTATGTCGATATTCAACATATATAAATATTAAAATAACATATTTTATACTTCAGTGTCAGATTGACGTATTAATTTTGTGTTAATTTTTTATACAATATTTGTATTATTTTTCAACATATTTGCGTTAGTAGATGTTCTAGGCCGGTTCTGGCTCAATTGGATCTGTTTTACCGA
>NW_014557291.1:0-4773 GCF_001313825.1 Dinoponera quadriceps | reverse complement strand
GAGAGACGAAATTGGCAACGAAGAGCGGCACAGCCGGTTGCCCCGTCTATCCTACCGACCTACGGAGGAGGAGAGCTGCCAACGACGGCTCGGAACAGGTGTCAACGGTAAAACGACGAGACCGCTTCCGGTGATGGCGTGGACGCTTTAAATACCCGTGTGACCAACAACGTCGGCGCAACGTCGGCAGGCGAGAACCGGCCGTTGCCGGCGAGACGCGAAAGTCCACGGGGACGATGTCCAGGGTGGATAATAACATGGAACGTCCGGTGGAACCGGGATATCCCTTGAGAGGATGTACCTTCGAGACGCGTTTAGCTTCACGTTCGAATTTTCCACTCGGCGAGAACGAATTCCACGGTGTAGCGTTGCTCGAGGGAGTCTCCGGCAAAAACCGTCGACGTGAAAGTCGACGGGACGGCACGCAAGAGAGAGACGGTCGTAGAGTGTCCGGTAATGGACGCCCGGATGTCTCTCAGCAGGATGTTCCCTCAGGCACTTTTTTGTTTTGGCTCGAATATCCGTGCGAGCAACACGGATTTTGGTGTGACTCACGCCGCGGTCTCGGGTAGAAACCGTAACGCCGACTCGAGTCCGGAGGATGTTTGAAAGGCGATCGCGAAGAACGTACGATAAGTAAAGGTGTCTCTTGGAATGCTCGTAAAACACGGATCTCGTTTACACAAAAATTCGTTTGTCCGAGGCCGGGAGTTACGAAAAGGCGAAAAAAAGATCACGAACCGAACACCTGCAATTTTCCGAACCACTCTCCCACAATTCCGGCTTTAACGAGCAGTTAAATATACACTGGATACCCTCTCACTCTCCAGTGTCCCACTTCCTTACTTCGTGAACGGTACATTTTATTTCTTCTCTCTCTCTCTCTCTCTTTCTCTCTTCCTCTTTCTNCCTTACTTCGTGAACGGTACATTTTATTTCTTCTCTCTCTCTCTCTCTCTCTCTTTCTCTCTTCCTCTTTCCCCATCGTTTATTTTAATTTTGTCATTTGAAAGGCGCTTTTGATCACGTCAAGCTCGACCCATCGTTATTTATACACACGCAAGTGTACGACACGCGCAAACTTTGTGCGTGCAAGTTTAACAGTCTCTTATCAATGTATATGCGCACACACACACATGTTTATTTAATTGTATCAATAATATTTCTCCATAAATATTTCTCCGTAATAAAATTTCTTCATATACAGGTAATAACTATTACCACCTTGAATACATATATCTTCGGAAAATAAGTATATTTTATCAACGACCAGGAGGAAAAGATAAAAAAGTTTACATTCACGGAAGGTGTTCGAAATGACGATCGCTGGTATCGATGTAGAATTTTCGATAAAAATTTTTCAGTATTAATAGAAATGAATTTTTATAATGGAAATAAACTTTCCATTCTTAACATATGAATAATAATTAACATATAAATAAACGTTTCTCATCTATTCTCGATGACATTCGAGGTGGTGCAATAATTATTTCCTCATCCTGGCGTAAGAAAATACGACTTTGAGATTGAAATTTCGACATCGGAGCCGAGACAACGCCGAGACGCCACTTACCGATCGTCTTAATCATCTCCAGATCGTCGACGTCGTACCGCTGCGGATGATCCTCCTGCGATCCCTCGTCGTCGGACGTGGTCGACATCGTTTACCGAGTAAGTACGTGGAGCAACGTCGCCGGAGAAAGTTTCCGATTTATTTTCTCCCCCTCCCGCGGCCACTGGCGACACGTGGAAAGAAGAAAGGAAGGAGTTCAACGATCCGCGCGCGATATTCTTAGACCGACGTACCGGACCGACTCGCTCTCTTGTATTCGCTCTTCCTCTTCGTCAACTGGCGACGCGCCGCCCGCTCTTCCAGCGAGTCCGAGTTGTTTCTCGATCTGCAGCAGCAGCTGTGAAGTTCGGCAAAAGCCACCGGCACCGTCCTCGCACCTATCTCCCTCTCTCTCTCCCTCCCTCCCTTTCCCTCGTAGAGCCGACACGATGTTTGCCGGAGTTTCCTCACGGCGATAACTTTCTAGATGTGACGCGGTCGGTATTATCTTCGGGAAGTATTGCGGCGGCGAAGCCGATGTCTGGTGAACAGGTCGGTACGTTCTTGTGAACGACGACCTCCCCCCTTTCCCCTGCGGTCGGCGCTACGGGCGGTGAAACTGTGTGCGCGTTGATTTCACAAGTGTCACTTACGAGCGGCAGGTGTACGCCGTAAAGTACGCGCGCGCCCGGACGGTAGAGAGAAAACGAATGCGCTTTCCACGTCGTCTCCGTGAGTCGATGGCGGGCCTCCTCGCGCGTTCCAAGCGGTGATCGCTTGGGAATCCTTAGGAGGAAATAAAAAGACTCAATTCGCGCTCAGCCGAAAGATGCCAACGAGCGCGATCGGCGAACCGCGGCATTCGCCGTTCACCTCGAGTTCCCGCGCGCTTCCCAGACGCTTCGCGACCTCATCGACCGACCTGTCATCTCCGACGGCGGGCTAATTTCGCAGCGGAGCTGCGAAATGTTCCCGGATTCCGCTCGATCTTCGGAACACCTCGGTGGATAAAATGACAAGGCGCACTCGGTGACTCGCGTCCAGGTGAACGTCGATCGGCCGCGCGTGTAATTGCCAGTTAACTCTACTTCCCGGATNCGATCTTCGGAACACCTCGGTGGATAAAATGACAAGGCGCACTCGGTGACTCGCGTCCAGGTGAACGTCGATCGGCCGCGCGTGTAATTGCCAGTTAACTCTGCTTCCCGGATACGTGAAACTTCCGACCGGCAGCAGCTCGGCCGAGTTCGGGCGAGCGACGGTGGCACACAATCCGCGCGGCTGGATCTCGCTCGTCTCTCTCGTGTCGGCTCGCTCCAACCGATCGATATCTCTCCCGCCGAGATATCCTGCGGGGATAATCGCCCCGTTGATCACCCTCGATGATGACGACCCCGCGGCGCGGCACGCACGCGGCTCGGCTGCCAAGCAGAACTAAACTGGTCAACGAGGTATCTCAAAAGGCTGTCTATCCTTCGTGTGTGTGTTGCCCCCTCTCTTTCCTCTGACCCCCCCATCCCTTGTACCGCTCTCCCACCTAGAACTCTCTTTCTCTCTCTCTCTCTCTCTCGTGTTCACTCACTCAACATCACGAATCTCGTCTGTACCAGCCGACCGTCCGGACGGATTCGCAGGTTTCGCCGGAATTCCGACCGAGCGCGGCACACCTGGACGAAGAGGAGCCGCGCTATCTCGCGAAGTCCCGCTCTCGAGGACTTCCGGCGGCTGCCGATAAGAGTGACTTCGAAAGTGCGAGTAGCCCGTTCCCGAAATCGCGACCTCGGTGAACGAATATTAATATAAGAGGTGGTTGCGTCAGTCCGCGGAACATGGGGGGGCTGCTTGGAGAAAGATTTGCGGGAAGTAATCGCGGATCAACCGCGCGACGCTCCCCTCTGGACGAATCCGGCTCGTCCCGTGAGTCATCCTGTACGAGGTGAGTGTGTCGTAGTGTTTTTATCGGCACATTCATCAGGGAGGGGGTGGGGTAGTTCGCCGACGTCATCGTCGTGGTCGATCAAGGAAGTCGTCGGCCGGAGGCCGTTCCTCGTCAACGAGACTTATCGGGATCTACTAGCGGCAGAATGTCAAAAATCTAACAGCATCGTCGAGACACGTGGAAGATACCGCGGACCAGAAGAGGCTGTCCTCGTTGTCGCGGCCGCTTATTCGTTACAGAGAGAGAGAGAGAGAGAGAGATAAGGNTCGTTGTCGCGGCCGCTTATTCGTTACAGAGAGAGAGAGAGAGAGAGAGAGAGATAAGAAGATAGGGAGAGATAGAGAGCGGCGCGCGGCCCACTGACGATCACAGGCGATTCCTTCGAATTTCGACTTATTTTTGAATGTTGGCCGCGGGCCAGATGCATTTTGCCACCGACGCCCGACGTCGCGATGACTGACGACACCTATCGGGCCTCACCCAGCGAGCCCCATAAATCGCGGCTTTTATATTTATCGCCGTACGTCCTCGATCCGCACGCGCACGCGCGCGAGAAGCGTACCGTCAATTTTAACGGGGGGAGGAGAAAAAATTCGCGCTCCCGTTATTATCAGTATCGCGAGTGTCGCGACGAGGGAAAATGCTTTGATTGAATTTATCTTTGGCAATCGTGAAGATCAACGCATCCACGTGCACGAATCGAACTGAACGAATCTGAAATCTTTCTCGTGGAATCGAGTCGAATTTCCTTAATTCAAATACGAAGCGAATTCAAGTCGGATTTCCCGGTATTTACGTTACATGTTAATCCGAATATGATAAAGAATTATTCAACGATATTAAAAATCTTTCATTAAGGCTCCGGAGTGGTCAGCCGAGAACTCCGTCTTGACAGTGGCGATACACCCTTTGTTTTCCTACACGAATGGGGCCTTATTTCACGTGCCTTTTACGGCTATTTATTGACTGTCAGGAGGGGAAAGGAGAGTTTTCGTTTCCATTTTCACTGGCGTTTCCAAGCGATCTCAAGTGTTGCTTCATCCAAATATTTCTTTATTTCCAAGCGGCACATATTTCTCAACGTGTCTTTTTTTCTCGCCTATGACATGACGAGTCCAATATGGCTGCGGCGACTATTCCGGAGTCTTAAATGGGCAAAAAAATTAATCACTGCTTTTGTTAATAATAAAAAGATGACTTTGAGGAGCTGGTTTTTAACTTCGATGACCCGTTCGTTTAACATTTCCCGGTGTAAATGAAGCAATTGAGAGACGTGATAGAT
>NW_014557290.1:0-16166 GCF_001313825.1 Dinoponera quadriceps | reverse complement strand
TGTATACATGTATGCTCCATATATTTCATATAAATATTGTAAAGCATTTGAAGACATTCGGATATGTAAATCGCTACGATATTTTGGATGGCCGCACAATTTAACGGAAAAAAATTGAATACACTTAATTTTAGCAATTTTTTGCTCAAATACAATGAAAACAACTCATTTTTTAAACAAATTTTCATGGCAATAAAAAATGAATCGTTTACAACAATGTAGAACGAAAAAGGTCCTGGGGAAAACAAAATGGGCCACCGTTAACAACTCCAAAAGCCGGTGTTCATCTTGTTCTTAAAAGGCCCGATTGAAAGTAACAATCGATGAAAAGCGTCCGGTCAATCGGAAAGATGTTTTTTTTTCACCAGGACAATACCAGATTTCACATCTCTTTGTAGATTCGATAGAAACTGGTGCAGCTTGGCTGGAATGTCTTACCTCACCGACCATATTTATCTAAGCTTACATTTTTGGATTACCACTTATTTTAATCCCTAGAGAAATCTATTAATGGAAATGTTGTGTCATAAGGAAAAGGGAAAGTGTGCAAAGAACTCTTGGATTTTTGAAAAGAATACTAGTCTATTTCAACACTCACACATGTAATATGTAATATAAGACTTGGAGCAATAGACATTGCTTCCTACGTCCGCTTGTCCCGGAGTCCTGCGGGAAAATGAATCGGCGAAAATGGAACTTTCGCCGATTAGCTAAAAGTCGCTAATCGCTAATACCGCAAGATGTCTCGTCACGCACAATAGAACGAACTACAACGCGTAGCTCAAGCAGCAAATATGTATCAGGGAAAATCTTCAATTTCCTGGCCTGAAGCCTGTGTCCTGTTACTTGTAAAAATCGCCTGGACCAGTTCATTGTCGAAAAATTCTGCATGAAATCATGAAGTTGCCTTAAAAATGGCAAAAAGTTTTTTTTTTTTATTAAAATCCTAAAATAATTTACAAACTGTCACTGATTGACAATAAGTAAATTTTATTTAAAGATCAGTAATAGTATTCTGGTATTTTTCTCCATTGGAAGATACCTTTTAAATTACAATCTTAAATTAACATTTAATTAACAAAAGTTTGTTTATTGTTGTTAGGTTTCATAGTCTTTTCTTTAGAATTATTAAAATCTTTGAAAACCCAGTGGCTTAAACCGCCTTAGTCTTTATTTGTCGAAATTTTTCTTTGAAAATTCTAACATTGAAATTTTTGAAAGATTCCAGTCAAAAGTATTACAAATACTGGTGTAGGCACCGCGGCTCGTAAAAAATGAAATAATAAGAAAGGACCTTCGCATACCAACAGCAAAGGAAGGAATAAGTATCTATGGTAATCTATATGTTAACAGATTAAGCAATCATCCTATCCAGTTAACGAATAAGATGCAAAAATCCTTTCTTATGATTTCGTTTATCACGGACCATGGTGTCTCAACTAGAATTTGTAATACTTTTAACTGAAATCTTTCAAAAATTTCAATGGTTACAATTTTAGTCTAAATCCCACAGTTGTTTACCATATGTCCATGTTGGTTTGAACATTGTCTTGTATAGCAGTATCTTGTTGTCCAGTGAGAGTTATGATTTTCGGTTCAAAAGCCAGTATATTTTATTGAGTTTGAATCCTAATTACTACCTTTTCTTCCAATTATGTTTTCTATATCAATCTACTAGCTAAATATACGCACAAGCATTTAGCTGTTTTAAATTGTGCTCTTTGTTTGTTATTTATTTTTACTGGTGGGCATGTCTCTCTTTTAAAGATAAATGTTACATATACTGATTTTTGTTTATTGACATGGATTCTCCAAGTTATAAGCCAAGTTTGTATTTGGTTTATGTTTCTTTGGAGATTATCTGATGCTAGTTTTGAATTGATATACAAAGCTGTGACATCAGCGAATGTTGCTGTAGCCGTTTATTCTATTATTGAAAGATCCGAAGTATATAGAAGGTATAAAATTGGGCCGAAAACGCTTCCCTGCGGAACTCCACATCCAATGGGCATTAGTGCCATGTACTCTTCTTGATACTTAACTATTGGGAGTGTGAATAAGTTCTCGCCGTTTCACCATCACATGGCGGCATAAAAATTTTCTGTGTATAAGTCAAGATGATGACACATCTATATTGAAGTTCTATAACCTATGTTTAAAATCATTGCGTGTTTTTCCATTAACCTATGAAAAAAATTTTCTTTTTGTAGCGTAAAACATGTCAAATTTCGTGCCAAATAAACCGTTTTTGCGGGGAATTTTACTGCACTATTTTATTCAGAAAAAATCTGCAGCTGAAGCACACAGAAGTCTTGTAGAAACCTATGGTGATCATGCTTTGTCGGAAAGAACATGCAGAGATTGGTTTAACCGATTAAAAAATAATGATTTTAATGTTCAAGATAGAGAACGCAGTGGTGCACCAAAAAAGTTTCAAGACGAAAAATTGGAAACATTACTTGTTGAAGATCCATGTCAGATGCAATCCGATGTTGCAAAATCATTAGGAGTTGATCGAACAACAGTTTCGAAACGTCTGACAGCATNCAAAAGGAAGGATCTTGGGTGCCGTACGAACTGAAGCCGAGAGACGTCGAACGGCGTCTTGTCACGTGTGAGCAGCTGCTTCAACGACAAACAAGGAAAGGTTTCATACATCGTATTGTGACTGGTGATGAAAAGTGGATATACTACAGTAATCCCAAGCGTAAAAAATTGTGGGTTAAGCCCGGCGAAGCAGTAGCATCAACGCCAAAGCGGAATATCCACGGTTCAAGCTCATGCTGTGCATTTGGTGGGATCAGCTGGGGGTAGTATATTACGAGCTGCTCCAACCCAACCAAACCATCACAGGAGATCTCTTTCGACGAAAATTGATGCGTTCGAGCCGAGCATTGAAAGAAAAACGGCCGCAATATGAGCGAAGACACGATAAGGTGATTTTGCTGCATGATAACCCTCGGCCGCATGTCGCGTCACCGGTCAAAACATAGCTGGAAACGCTGAAATGGGAAGTCCTACCCCACCCGCCGTATTCTCCAGACATTGCGCCTTCTGATTACTATTTATTTCGATCGATGACTAACGGCCTGGCTGAGCAGCACTTCACTTCGCATGAAGAAACGAAAAAATGGATCGATTCGTGGATAGCCGCAAAAGAAGTGTCGTTTTTTCGCCGTGGAATTCTAACGCTGCCAGAAAGATGGGAAAAAGTAATCTCCAGTGATGGGTAATACTTTAATTGACTTGTTTTTTTTATTATTTTTTTAAATAAAAGATTTATTTTCACAAAAAACGGCGAGAACTTATTCACACTCCCAATAATTGAAGAGGCTAATTATTAAAAGAAGTCCAGGAAGTTTTATAAATTATTTAATGACATAAGGAATACTTGAAGCCTAGAATATCAGCTTGCAAAAAAAAGAATACCGAAATAATTAGTGATTTTAATTATATTCTAGATAGAGGGAAAGAGTATTTTAAGGAAATTTTAGAAGGAGAAGGGGACCAAGTCGCGGAGAGGGTATCTTATATAGCACAGAACAGGAATTGAATGAGGAGGAAGTGCCAACACTAGATGAGGTGAATACAGCAATCAGGAAACTAAATAAAAAAAAGCACCTGGACCAGACAATATCAATAGTGACATTATAAAAATTGATGAACCTGAGCTTATAAAAAATGTACATAAAATAATCATCAATTTGTGGAAAACAGAAAAACTATCAAGTGAGTGGAAGAAAAGACTAATATGTCCTCTATACAAAAAAGGAGACCCCTTTTATTGTTGAAACTATCGTGGGATTACGCTTCTTAACTCAATGTATAAGATATTTTCAAATATCTTGTATGAAAGATTAAAACCTTATGTTGAAAAAATTTTAGGACAATATCAGAGAGGATTCAGACATGGAAAATCAACCGTTACCCAAATCCATACCTTAAGACAGATATGAGAAAAAACTAAGGAATACAACATAGGTACGTACCATTTATTTGTGGATTTTGACGCTGCCTATGACAACATTGATAGGGGAAAGTTACTGGAAGCAATGGAAGAGTTTGGATTGCCACCTAAACTAATCAGTCTCACCAAGGCCACACTTAGTAAAGTTAAGTGCCAAGTTAAAATACAGAATAACCGGTCTGCAACATTCGTTACAAATAAAAGCCTAAGGCGACGCATTGGCATGTTTGCTATTTAATTTAGCCTTGGAGAAGGTTATGAGCGATGCCGAAATCGACAATAGAGGAACCATATATAATAGGTCTGTACAAATGCTGGCATACGCAGACAATATAGATATTATAGGTAGAATACCCAAAATAGTAAAAGAAACTTTCTCAAATCTGGATAGAGCTGCACAAAATATGGGTTTAAAGATAAATGAAAAGAAAACAAAATATATGGAGATTACAACCAAGCCAAATAAAGATAAATATCTCTTAGTTGATAAATACTAGTTTGAGAAAGTAATAGAATTTAAATATTTTGGTAGTGTAAATATATTAATGAAGAAAATAATATTGATAAAGAAATTAAATATAAGCTAATGCTAGCAAACAGATGCTTCTTTGGTATGAAAAAACAGTTAAGTTCACGACTCCTAAGCCTGAAGACAAAAGTCAAAATATATAAAACACTGTTGAGACCAATTATTATATATGGTAGTGAAAGCTGGCCCTTAACAAAAATACAAACAGATATCCTTAGAACATTTGAAAGGAAGATATTAAGAAGAATATTTGGGCCAGTATGTGTAAATGGTAATTGGCGCATTAGATACAATGAAGAATTGTACAAATTATTATTGTACAAATTATATGACGACACTGATATAGTTGGGG
Organism: Dinoponera quadriceps; assembly: GCF_001313825.1. Taxonomy (NCBI): domain Eukaryota; kingdom Metazoa; phylum Arthropoda; class Insecta; order Hymenoptera; family Formicidae; genus Dinoponera; species Dinoponera quadriceps. The sequence continues at coordinate 11,318 of NW_014557290.1, read as the reverse complement.
TGGTAAAAACTACAAGAATAAAGTGGCTGGGCCACCTTTTCAGGGAAAAGGATATAGACCCATGCCGCAAGGTAACACTAACCAGACCAGATGGCATGAGAAAGGTTGGGAGACCTCCTATCAGATAGTTGGATAGTGTTGAGGAAGACCTAAAAAGTATGGGAGTGACTAGATGGAAGAGAAAGACTAAAATCAGGGATGAATGGAGACGCATAGTAGAGGCGGTCAAGGCCTGTAAAAGGCTGTAGAATCAATGATGATGATGATGATGATATTTTTTATTTGTTGAAAATCAATGCGACGAGTTCGCAATCGATTATATTGTTTCGATCGAACGAATCGCTATTTAATATTGCTTTAGTGATATTCGCATTATCGGGCATTGCGCGTGCGATGTCGAGAAATTGTCGTAATTTCGCGTCGACGTTATTAATAATTGCACATAGTGAGTTGGCGATGCGGTTTATACAATATTTGAGTTTGTATATATTGATAACGGTGGCTTGCGACACGGACAGGTAACGAGTCGTGGATGTTTCCAGTATAAGTATTGGTAGATTATTGATTTTTCCGAAGCGTAGCGTTAGATTTTCTGTCTGAATATCGTTAGGGAAATCTCCTCCTCCTCCTCCTCCCACATTGTTGCCACTGCGTCGTAGACTCGACATCATGTATGATTCTTGTTCGAGGAAGTTTTTCCACACGGTCGCTGAGAGCGGGATTTCCTTGCCGTAATTGTCGCCTATGACGACGCTTACATAAGATGGAAGTGTCGCTGTGATTCCTATTTCGATGAATTTGTAACCAGTTTTCGTCAGTAGATATTTTCTCGTTAAGATTAAAACTGGAATGTTGGCACTTTCATCGTTTCTTGTGAACAAAAATGGTAGTAGTAATAGTAGTAGTAGTAGTAGTAATTCGATAAGTGGCTAAAAGTGTTTTTTTTTAATAAACGATAATAATAAATAAACGATAATAATAAAACTCACTTGTTCCATTTGTTGTTGTTAATTGTTTTGTTTGTGTCTGACCACCGTTGTTATTTATAACGGGTCCTTCCGTTGAAACGTCATCGTCGTTGTGGTGTGATTTTCATTTTCTCGTGTCGGTCGTCTCACCGTTGGACTGGCGACAGTTGGTAGAGGGGGAACGTTCGTTGTTGATTAACGTGTACATTACGATGCGCGATCTCTCTCTCTCTTGTGGTTAAGATGGGGATGAAAAAAGAAAAAAAATTATGCGGAGCTATTGGAGAATCGTGATCGTTCGTAGTATTCTTCTTTCTCTTTCCTTCTATCTCTTTCTTTTTCTTTCTTACATTAATGTATCCCCCTCTCCTCTTCTTCTTTACTCGTTGCCGTTGCGAAAGAGTCGATTATGATCAATCAACCGAGCGGGTCTCGTAATTGTTTTATCAAATTATCTCGCGGATAAGTAACATCTACGATCTGCAGGTCGAACTTGCCGGTAGCTTTGACGAGTTTGACAAAATCGTTAATTTGTAATAGAAATTATTTTTAACGAAGTATAAATTTCCGTCGATATATCGAAATGCGGTCTTCATCCCGGTCGGTATTCCTGGAAATATCTCTTCGATTGAACTATGACTCATGATTCGTGTTGAACAATTGTCTATTTCTCCGACTATGTGATCGTTGTAGATAACGAAACTCTGTCCTTTGTTGGTGTTTATTGCAGTATTGATTCTGGCTGTAAGTGGAAGACCGAAATCGTTGAACGAAAGTTTCTGGATTAATTCGTAACTAGGAAATGACACCACGTATATGATATTATCAGCAAATATCATCAGGTTGCCCGTAGGTTTCTGATATGCAGCTGTTAAGTGTGTGAAATTGTCAGGGAGAAATTGCATGTAATCTGATATTACGATCGGTTTTTCATAGGTATTTTCGTTGATATTAATCGGCCATATGTACTTTTCATATGCAATATACAGTCGATTGTATATGATTAATATTACATCAAGATCTCGTAGGGCACACGGACAGTGATTGATGTTTTTCGATGTTGTTATTGTTGTTGTTGTTTTTGTTGTTATTACAACAGCTGTAGTGGTGGTGATGGGTGGTATTGTAGTTGTAGAACCATAGTAATTAGCACCATATAGATATCGAATATGAAGCATATCATTTAAGCTCAATGTAAAGGGAAATTTTGTTTTGCTGGGCGCCATCGCAAACATCATCGAATCCTTGTGTTTACAATAATGTAAACCTATTGTGTGGCCGATTTCATGCGCGATTACGTATAACAGCTTTTGCGTGAGTAGAGGATTTCTACTAATATGAATATGCCACGATTCTGCTCTATCTACATGCACCTCCGTGACGTAATCCTTATCTCCGTTGGGAAAGGATGCGTGAGCGAGTACACCACCGGGGCCGTCTAAAGGGCTCGGACACATTTCAATAATTTTCTTGTCGATATTCGTGTGAAGGCCCTCGCGATACGATAACAGTATGTCGGGATTCAGAGATACGCGTTTAAAAGATAGCGATGAATTTGCCGCTCACAGATCAAACGCAGCCTGCGTTAATTTCATGGTTTCCTCATCGGCGAGATGAAAATTCCACGTGAGATGTTTTTTCGGCCAGATATTGTTTCTGCTTCGATCCGTCTGATCCGAAAGGTCTGGGAGACCGCATCGCGGTTCGCGCATTTTGTCCAATGTGATTTTATTCGGTTCACCTTGTCCGGATATTTGATAATATTCTTGAAATAATCCGAGAGTGTGACGTAAGACTTGTTCCATATTTCTCGATGACATTAACAACGGTTCGTCGGTGTTAAGATAGCCATTTTTCGTAAATATTCCGAGTGCCACTTCCGTATCGTTGAATTCTCCCACGATTGTAACGATGCACAACACACCGACCAGAAATGCGATTGGATGCATCCAGAGTCGGGAAACGATAAAACAACGATAAGATAACGGTGATGATAAATCTGATCACTGATAATGAATCGGGCGGCCTTGTGTTTATTTTTAGCACATGCTACACGATGCGCAAAATTTTACAAGATGCGTTGTGGGTGTGTGATAAAATTACAGCGTAGTAAAAATCTGATCACTAACGATGAATCGGACGACCTTGTGTATATTTTTAGCACATGCTACATGATGCGTTGTGTGTGATAAATTACAGCGTAGTCATGTTTGGTATCCAAGAATTGTGCGAACTGTCCATTCCTAACCATTTCACATATATTTTGTCTCTTCGTTTGCGTAATATCTTTTCCGTTAGATAAACATTTGGATTGACCGCTCGTTGTAATTTGTGTTCGTAAAAACCGCCTGATATCGCATCACTGCAATAATCTTTTAGAAGATACATTACAGGATTGGTCCGTTTTATCTTAGCGATGCGAAAGATTTCGGTGTACCAATTAGGTGTGTACCCTTTTTCGAACATCGTTTTAAATTTGCTCACACGAACCGGATCGTTGAGTCAAAATTTCGCTGGTGAAGCAATTTTTATACGATTGTATACAGTGGACAAAAGTTTTTTAGCAACGACGGGTGTGACATCTATCGATCATGTATTAATTGTTCGATATACGCGTTGATTGTAATCCGATAATAATTGCGGTAATATTTTGATCCATTTATATGAACCGTTAAGTGTAAAGGCTTTCCACATGTTGTTTTTCAATGTACGATTGAATCTTTCCACTACCGACGCTTTCATCACCGAACGTGTGGAATAATGATTTACATTATATTTCTTTAACATTGTTTGCAGAGCACTGTTGTAAAATTCTTTGCCCTCGTCCGTTTGCAAATTTTTCGGATGCCTATTTCGTAATATCGAAGATAATGCCTTAACCATTTCACTTCCGCTTTTATTCCTCAAAGGTAATGCCCATGCGTATTTACTTAATACATCGATTACTGTCAATATATAATTATGTCCTTTGTTATATCGCGCATATGGACGCATTTCAACTATATCTGATTGCCAGAGATCATTGTAATCACAAACCACAACTTGACGTGGTGGAAAATTTCGTCGCGAATATGCATGTAATTCCTTAACGAGTTGTTGTTTTTCAATACTTATTTTTCTCTTCTAATTTGTTTTTATTTTTTCACACAGTTGTCAACGTGTATTTTTTGTTTAATCTATTTGTCATTATTATTCTACACTATTCTTCTTTTTTTGTTTGATTTATTTCATCACTTTTTATTTCCTTAAGTACTCTGTTTATTTCTTCCTTCAGATCGAATGATGGTATTGTAGTGTTGCATTGTCATTGTTTTTCGGATCTATTGGTGTTATTATTTTTGACACTGTATCTTTGTGATTATCTCTTTCTTTCGTTTTCGATTGTTTTATAATTTCTGTTTCTGCACTTATTTTAGTTATTTTATTACTTAAATCCGTGATAACACTTTGTATATTATTTTCATTGGATATAATGCCGATCGAATTATTTTCAATTTTATTCTTTAGATCTGTGATGATATCTCGCGTATTACTTTCATTCGACAATAGCGAGGTTATGGTCGGTGAAATTGTATGGATTTTATCCGTCAGATCTGAGATGACATCTTTGTTCACAATTTCGCACACGTCGCATATTTTAGTCGATCTGTGATGACGCTGTGTATTCTATTCTCATTTGATAATAAAGAGGTTACGGTGATTGAAATTCTGTCAATTTTATTCGTCAGATTCGCAATGACATCTTGTATTTTATTTTCATTTGACAATAAGGAGGTTACCTTAATTGAAAATTCATCAATCACTTTTTTATCGTCGATCACTTTGTCAATTTTTTTCGTTAGATCCGTGATGACGCCTTGAATTTTTTCTTTACTTCCATCAATGAGTTTTCTCACAACTGTCAGTGACGTATCGATTTTATCCCTTATCGCATGCAATGCGTTATCAATATATCGTTTATTAATCGCGTCAATGTCGAGTTCTGGAGCGGCTAAATTTTGTATTTTTTTTTCTTCGCGTTATAATAAAGATCCGCGTCTAAACTGAGCGTGTTATTGCGAACGTATGATTGCAAAGTATATAGTTTGTCACGAATTTCACTCTCACTGTTGCCGTTATCATGTTTTTGCAGAGAAGCGCCGAATTTATTCACCGACATTCCGAATATGTGTTTCTTTACGAGTTGTTTAATTGACAATAAATCAGTTTCGCGGAGCTCCTCGATTATCGATAAGATCTTGTTGTCGTGAGCATTGTTTCCGGCTCTAAGCGACGCGTCGAGTAATCTAAAACGTTCTACCAATTCGTTCGGATCATCCCAATGAATATAATCAATTTTATTGTCAATTAACTTCATTGTCGATTGAATCGGTAATACATTTGATAATTTCATTGTTGATCGAATCGGTAATATATTCGATGAATTCACAATATTAGTTATTCGTCTGTCCGCTACCGTGTATTTTATCAGTGGCGCGATGATGTGTTTATATACAAGGTCTGGCTATTAAATAACGAGACTGCGCGCGCAGAAGTCGTCCTAGAGGAGAAGAGGAAGAAACGAATGCAGCATTGGATAGGTGGAAGTGTCTACTATTCCAATACGAAAACTCGTTTTTGTCGCTGTAGCAGTATTTTTTCTATAGAGGTTAGAAACGAACGTGTTTTTTTCTCGTGCCTATAACAATGTGTGACGAAAAACACGAGCAACGGATCAATATGAAATTTCTTGTTAAATTAAAAAAACTCTGACTGAGTGCTATAACTTGTTGAAAGAGGTTTATGATGAGAATTTTCTATCTTGTGCGCGTGTTTTCAAATGATATAAACGGTTTTCTGAAAGCCGAGAGAGCACCGAAGATGACCAACGTCCAGGTCGACCTGTCTCTGTTTTAACTCCGCGAACAATGACCAAAATCAATGAAATTGTGCGCGGAGATCGTCGTATGAGCATTAGGATGATTGCTGAGACTGTAAACGCCGATAAAGAAACTGTCGGAAAAATTTTACATGACGAATTGAACATGAAGAAAGTCTGTGCGAAGTTAGTCCAAAAAAATTTGACCACTGACCAAAAGTTCGTCCGTCAACAGATCTGCTCAGATTTTCTTGAGAGGTTAGATGAAGAGCCTGAATTGATGGAAAACATCATCACTTGCGATGAAACCTGGATATTCTAATACGATGTTGAAACTAAGCGGCAATCCATTCACTGGAAAACTCCTGCATCCCCCCAAGAATGAGAAAAGCAAGGATGTCGAAATCAAAATTAAATAAAAATTTAAATTCATGCTAATCGTTTTTTTCGACATCAACAGCATCGTGATGACTGAATGGGTTCCAGAGGGTCAAACTGTAAACCAAACTTACCATTTGAAAGTTTTAGCAACACTGCGAGAGCGAGTTTGTAAGAAACGGCCTGAGTTTTGGAAAAACAAGTCGTGGATCTTGCACCAGGACAATGCACCTGCCCATAACGCGCTGTCTTTGAAGCGTTATTTAGCCGCTAGAGGCACTCCAGTGTTCGAACACGCGTCGTACTCTCCTGATTTAGCACCCTGTGACTTTTTCCTGTTTCCAAAGATCAAGTCTGTCTTAAAAGGAACCCGGTTCGAGTCGATGGAAAAGGTGAAGCGAAAATCGGCGGAGCTCCTAAATACACTTACAAAAGAAGACTTCCAACATTGCTTTGACCAATGGAAAAAACGAATGGAACGGTGTGTGGCGAGGGGAGGGAAGTACATTGAAGTACATTGGGAGCATTCGATTGTAGAATAATTTTCAAAATAAAACTCTTTTTTATAAGCAGTCTCGTTATTTAATAGCCAGACCTCATATATATCCTTTATTACCCATAATCGGCATAAGGGTTATGTGTTCACGTCTGTGGATGTTCGTTGTCAAAATTATATTTTTGTGTTGTTGCTTATCATTATCGATAAAGATCGTGTCATCAGGGAGTCGTTTGAATAACAATTCGTATAGACCTGGTTCCCACGTACTCAGTACTATTTAAAGTAATGGAATCATCCGGATTTATATTGAATTGCTTATCACCGAGCATCATATCTTCTTTATTATTGACATATACGCCGTAAACGTAATCGATACCACGATCACCACTAAGAAGACTTGTTATATACCTTTGTCCAAACGGACCCAGATGATCGACTGATATTTCACGACTTGTTGCAATAATACATTATTTTTTTCTTCCTCTGTATCTATTTCTGGAATAATATCATAAGATTGCGTTATGGTCGCATTCGTTTTTTGTCGTTTTCTCCCTCTCAAGTCAGTATGTTAAGGTTCTGTTGATGAATCGTACAATGACGATGATGCGACTTTTAATTGTTTTCTTTTTTCCGTCAAATATGCAGAAATCGGTGTGGTGAATATATCATCATCGACATTTTTATCATTATTTTTATTGTCTTTTTCATTACCATCACTGTTACTTGTATTATTTGATATTATATTCGGTTTGGTTTTTTCGACAATGCGTTTCAATGGTTCGACAATCGGTTTATATTTTTTTTCCAATGTAATATCCTTTTCCCTGATAGCGCTCTTTAACATTCTACGTTTTTTACGAATTACCTCACGCGTTTTAGCGATTTGTTTTACAGTATTTTCTCTTTTCTGAAGATTATTCTTCGATTTGACACTATTTAAGTTTTCCATATTATTATTGTTTCACATGTCACAAAAATAAAAAAAAATTACATGAATTTTTTCTTTTTATCAGAATACGGCAAAATCATTAAAACCTCTTCTATATCGGCCGTTTCGCAACGCACAATCCTCATTTATTGTAACGAAACCGTATTTACGTCGCCAAAATTCACGGGATAAGTCGCAAAATTGCTCGTACGACATGTCAGTGTTCACGTGATCATTATATATGTGTTTCATGTTGGTGCCATCTTGTCGAACAAGTAGTAATAAATTCGTATTTTCGCGTATTAAATTCTTTGGTATTTTAGCATATGTTTGACACAGATAAAAACAATCAACGCTCGAATGTCGACCCATAGCGAAATATTCTCTGATTGTGTGCTGCTTATCGCAGATTACATCATCGAACACAAATACCAAATCGGGTAGCACTTCGCTCGGTAATATGACGTCACGATAATCGGAGAACGCATGATATCCAATTTCATCTATCGAATTGAATAATTTTTCAAGATACTGATATTTTAATTGATGCAATTATTTCGCATAAATATAAATATTTTCAAAGCGCACACCGTGCGGACTTTCCAGTAAACTTATCAAAGCATTCGTTTTGCCACAATTGGAAGGACTATAGATGATGCAACGTATCCAATTTGGTAATAAAAAACCATGTCTACGCATATTTTGAATCATCACATTTGGTAACAATCGTATCTTATAATCGAGATTCCACACACCTATCGTTTGTTGTTGTCGTACTAATTTCATATCGTGCGGCGCATGTGCATACTTTTATCGTTCCTTCTCTTTCTTTCTATTTTGTCTTTCAGTTACACACACACACACACACACACACACACACACACACACACACACACACACACACACACACACACACACACACACACACACACACACACACACACACACACACACACACACACACACACACACACACACACACACACACACACACACACACACACACACACACACACACACACACACACACACACACACACACACACACACACACACACACACACACACACACACACACACACACACACACACACACACACACACACACACACACACACACACACACACACACACACACACACACACACACACACACACACACACACACACACACACACACACACACACACACACACACACACACACACACACACACACACACACACACACACACACACACACACACACACACACACACACACACACACACACACACACACACACACACACACACACACACACACACACACACACACACACACACACACACACACACACACACACACACACACACACACACACACACACACACACACACACACACACACACACACACACACACACACACACACACACACACACACACACACACACACACACACACACACACACACACACACACACACACACACACACAATAGTGGGGTAGATTAATATATGCTACTATTAATATGCGATTGGATCGCGCAGCGATTAGAATCAAGTTAGTTATTTCGCATACGAGTTCGTCGTTCATGCGCATGCGTAACAGAATATTTTTCTTTCTACTCACGAACAAAGAGGCTATTGTGACATTGAACGCCGATCAATTGGAATACATTACAAAGATTGTTCTATTGAGTGAATATTCTACATTTGTAGAAGAATTATGGGACAAACTTCCGTCTCACGTCACAGCGGATCCCGAAATGCAGTAATATTTTGTATGTATGGAACATTACAATAGTCCATGGCATAGAACTCATATAGATCAGCCGCCACCGTCTCGTCGAAATTGTACCGAATGTTGCCGAAGGGCACAAAATTCTCAGATGACTGATTGTTCAATAGACCGATAAGTAATTGTTTTCAAGTTACGCATACCATTCTATCAAATCTACGTACTCGATGCCCATTTTGATGAAAAAAAGAAAAACGATTGACGCGCGCACGGTGAGCAAGATGAGAATCTCCATTAGATGCGATGTGTGTCGTGATTACGATATTGTTCAGTCGCAAAAGTGACAGACTCAACGATTGCCGCACTCGCGCGCGCTGCTCGTATCGAATACTCACCCCCGTTTTAAAGCGACGAGAAGATTGTCGCAACTGTTGTATGAGCAATCATGAGAGCAAAAACAAGATTGGGCGTGAAAAATAAGAGGAAAAATACGAAAAAGAGAATATTTCCGATAGCGAAACACGGCGGCTTGTTACCTTTATTACCATTACTCAGTGAGGTCGGTTCAATGATCGGTGGTGCCGCTGGTGTAGCAAAAGTCGTAAACGAGCGAAAAGCCTCCTTTCGTCAGTTGGAAGAATTATAACTTCATAATCGTGCGATGGAAGGTCGTGGACTTTATTTGGCGCCATATAAACGCTGTAGCGGATGCGTCGGAAAGAATAGTGTTAGAAAAAAAGAATTTCGTGGAATAAAACGTTAATCGCGCATAATGTATCATTGTCCGATGTTACGACAAGTGAACAATTAGATCGTGCAGCTCGTCATATACGCATTTCGTTTTTCCGCGGTGTATTAATGCACGACGCATTACCGTCGCAAGCGCGTCGATTAGAAAGTGTAACTGTGAGTCTTGATGATGTAATTGTGAATCTTGATGATGCGGGTACACACTGGGTTGCCTGTGCGAAAAGAGACAACAGAGCGACATATTTCGACAGTTTCGGTAATCTTCGACCACCTCACGAAATAGTACGGTATCTTGGAAATAATATAACTGTTGCATACAACCATCATTCGTATCAAACATTCAATCAAAGTAATTGCGGTCAATTGCGTTTATGCTTTCTTCGAGAGCTTGATTGGAACACGCTCTGAATATATGCCCACCATGTCGTTAACTCTCACATTAACCGGAACCGAATGTATTCGCACTGCACATTTCTTCCCGGCTTTGGATTTCAATGATGGTAAATACGAATTGGGCTTGACGAATTTTGAAACCTACAATACGATACCGAATGGAAATTTTAAAAATAATAAGTTTTACTTCGATCATGAGAACAAAATGATAACAATCCCCGAAAGAACGTACGAACAAACCGCTATAAATGCGTATCTTACGCGAAGAATTAAAAAGAAAATAAACAAATTAAAACACATAATTGAAAAACAGACCATACGTGATGCAAAACGAGTTAAGTTGGATATTATAAATAATGATGATAAGGAAGAACAAAATGAAGCGAGTGATATACATTTATTGAGTATTCGCGAAACACCTGTGAACAATATTATTGATGATAATAACAATGATGATGATGATGATGATGATGATGATGATGATGATGAGAAAAAAAACGAACGTTTCTTTAGTCTTTGCGCGAATAAAAATACTATGAAGAGTGAAATTAAATATAATTAAAGAGTGAATTTCACAAGACCGAATAATATCGAATCATTATTGGGTTTTTCCTCGTCGCGTGTATTAGAATCGAATAAATGGTATGTATCTGACAAACCTGTAAATATTATGAATATAAATATAAATCGCATAGAGTGTAATATTACCCCAGGAGCATACAGTAACGGCGAACCGGTACATACGATACACGAATTCGCGCCGCACGTTCCACCGGGATATATTAGGTTGGTGCATATGAAATGTCGGATTCTTAAGTGATTGT
>NW_014557289.1:0-2303 GCF_001313825.1 Dinoponera quadriceps | reverse complement strand
AAATAAGTTTTTTAATTATTTTGAAACAATCAAGTAAATTTTTTTGTCTATAATTAAAGAAGATGTAAATAATTACGCACGATATCACAAGTGGCGTGTAGCAAAATGCAAGTAGTAGAGGGTAAGATAGCGATTTGCAATTGACGCTGCCCGAGTACCGCTTCTACAACATTTTTCTCACTACACCACGTATGATTATTTAGTTAATAAAAAAAATTNATTGACGCTGCCCGAGTACCGCTTCTACAACATTTTTCTCACTACACCACGTATGATTATTTAGTTAATAAAAAAAATTATGTATTTTTTTACAAAGTGATAAAGGACGTATTAAATTAACTTAATCTACAAGTTTTTGACAGATATCAAATTAGATTGGGAAAAAGAAGTCCATTATTTTTACGTGAATTTCAAAACAATACTTAACATTTTTCGGATTGTCCAATTTGGGTCAAATATGCATCGTTTTGTTTTATAATTTGTTGCCATTTTAAAGGTAGCTTCAAAATGTCTCTCTCATAGAAGTCTTGGTCCCTATTGGCGAACACTCTAGTAATCGATTTTCACAATATTCTCTTAATGCCAATTTCTTATCACTAAAGAAGTTTTGCAATGCAAGAAAAACATGGTAATCGCTTGGTGCCGGACTATATAGTGGATGCATCAAAACTTCCCAACCAAGCTCCCGGAATTTCTGGCGAGTCACTATAGACATGTTTGGCCTGGCGTTATCCTGATGGAACACAACACCTCTCCTGTTGAATAATTCTGACCGATTCTGGTCAATCGCTAGCTTCAAACGGTCTAGTTGTTGACAGTAGAGATCCGAATTTAGTGTTTGGCCATATGGAAGCAACTCATAATAAATGATTCATTTCCAGTTCTACCAAATGCACAGCAAAATCTTCCTGACCGTTAGTCCTGGTTTGGCCACTATTTGAGCTGCTTCTCCGCGCATTGACCACGATCGTTTTTGCACAATGTTGTCGTACGTGACCTATTTCTCATTTCCAGTCACCATCCGTTTAAGAAATGGATTGATTTTATTCCGTTTGGCCAAGGCTTCGCAGATGGAAATTCGATCCATCATGTTTCTTTTTGTTTATTGGTGTGGCACCCAAACATCGAGCTTTTTTTTGAATTACAGCCGCCTGGCTTGCATTTTCGCTTTTATTAAAGAGAAACTGTAAAATGTACCGAATTTTCTCTTTATTGACTACCATTTTTAACACCCTGTAACTCGCAACTGAATGGACCAAACAAGAAACAACAAAAGAATTTTTTTTAGTGCGAAATATCACCTTTCCAACGAGCATAAATCTGAAATTGTTTGATCGATACTTTACGAGATATCGATCACTACAGCCATCTACCGGAAAAATAATGGATTTCTTTTTCCCCAACTTAATATTTAGTGACAATTACCTTACGAAAAATAACGAAATCTTTTANAATCTGAAATTGTTTGATCGATATTTTACGAGATATCGATCACTACAGCCATCTACCGGAAAAATAATGGATTTCTTTTTCCCCAACTTAATATTTAGTGACAATTACCTTACGAAAAATAACGAAATCTTTTAATGCATTCATCGCCGAGCGTATTTTAACTGAATTTCTATTCACATCAATCGCACTATTTTACATTTAAAAAATCAATAAATTACTTCATAGAATTATACTATTAAATTGAACAAAAGTATGATGTTTAATATATTTAATTGACTGCCGTCCACACCAATGACCAATGACCGAAATCGCTGCGTAAACGTAAACTTTTAGTGACATATTTAGTTTACGTTATAATAGTCACATGATGATTGTGATAATCACCCATATAATTTTGTTTTTATCCGCGATCATAATCTTAAGTATGCCGTTAACCAGAAATGCCAGTTCGTAGAACACAGGATCCTCACCACTTAACGATGTCATATTCATGCAGTCTCGGCGTGTTTGGCTTGGTTACACGGATACAGGGCATTTGAGAAGTTTTGCACAGAGAATAAATAAACTAAGTTAAAATTTGTTTCTTATTNATTATTTTTATGAAAAATAATCTCCTTTATTTTTAATTACTTTTCAAATTTATCTTTGAACACTTAAGCCCGCCAAAAAAGTATTTTCCGACTTTGATTCAACATAACCATCTAATTTGCTACTTATATTCTCATTGTTCTCATAATGTGTGTCTTTAAAAATTAATTTTTCATATTCTTGAACAAATAATAATCTAAAATACCATATCTAACGAATAAGATGGATATTTCAAAATGTTCCATTAAATTTTTTCGATTTTT
>NW_014557288.1:0-4166 GCF_001313825.1 Dinoponera quadriceps | reverse complement strand
AAAGAGGTGTAAATCCGACCGTGCAACCTCCACCTTGGGTAATGCTAATTCCGGCGGTACCGTAACTTTCAACCCTCATAACTCGAAAAGTTCTTATTAAAAAAACGTTTCATTATAGCGTTTTGGAAAGCTCTCGAGGTAAGCTACAAGAATATGCATTCAAAAATGGGGGTTTCTATTTAAGAAATTAAAGGTGACCTTCACGTGATCTTCAAACGATTATCCAAGGTCAAATCAATGACACTGTCTTATGTGCCCCTCGAAGTCAAAAAACTTTTGTCTGAAACATTTTTCTTTAAAATGTCGCCTTTACGAAAAAATCGGGTGAGACGGGTGGTCTGGGACACCCTGTATACTTAAAATACACATTAAAGTACATACATACAATGGTATATATATTTTTCACAAGTATTAACCTATTCATTATAATATATTTAAGACATTAATATAATGATACTGAATATGTCAATATGTCAACGCAAAAATCAATTACATATTTTTATGAAGTGCTGCACCTAGTTTCAAGAAAATATTGAATATTTCCAACATCATGTACAATTACTCTTTTTTTGCATAAAATATTAATATTTTATGTAAATCGGCTGTAATCCCTTCGGTTTTATTACGTATTGGTTTACAATGTAACGTCGTGTTCAAATATTTTGTTGCGTATTCATCCATAAATTGTTGTACCAGAACGTCGGACGTGTTTTCCATAAATTGGGAAATTATGAAAGACAATAACCAAGCGGTTAAATTAATAAATGTTAATTAATATAAAATCACAATTGTTTTTAAATTACTTAATTTGTGCATATACCAAATATTTATTTTTTAACGATATTCAAATAATAAAAGAAAAATTTGTTACTCGTGAACAAACACATACATATTTTTAAAAATATGCAGATAGCCAAACTTATGCAAACAGATTTCGAGCAGAACCTGCTAAATTTTCGATGACAGAAAAGCAATAAATCTAACATAAAGTCTATTTTATCAGATTATGTTGCCTAACAACTGCCAAAGATGCGATAGAATTTATTAATAGGCAATTCGAACAGATTGGCGTCAGAAACCGAGTAGAGCCTGTAGCGATCTGACAGCAGATTACGAGGGTTGCTAATTATATTTCTGGCCTAATAATGAAAAAACTAATTTTTATGATCGAAATTGGTTTTAATGTTTTTCAAAATATTCTCCATGATGATCAATACACTTTTGCATGCGTTTGAACCAATTTTCGAAGCACTTTTTCCACTCCGATTCAGGTAACTGCAAAACATGCGTTTTGAATGCATCAACCGCTTCTTCAGGTGTCGAAAATCGTTGACTACGTAATTTATTTTTGATGTGCGGGAACGAAAAAAGTCATTGGGTGTCAAATCAGGGCTGTACGGCGGATGACCTATCAATTCGATGTTTTGGCCGGTTAAAAATTCCTTTGTTTGACTCGATGTGTGAGAACTCGCATTGTCATGATGAAGAATGATTCGCCTCTTCTTCTGCTTTTCTCGAATTTCTCCGATCACTTCTGGCAAACAAATGGTTATGTACCATTCAGAATTGACCGTCCTATGGTGCTCTAACACCACTGTTGCCACGTGACCGGTAATGCCGAAGAAACAGGCAACCAGTTGCTTCAATGTGCTTCTTTCGCTAACAACTTTTGTTGGATTTAACTCGTCTTGGAAGACCTGTACAGTCGATTGCTGTTTTGTTTCGGATTCATATGCATTGATTCATGATTCGTCACCTGTGTAGATGTTATACACAACCTTTGATGCACCTTGAACGTATTTTTTCAATATTTCCTTGCACTAATCAACACGAGTCTTCTTTTGAACGTTTGTCAGATTATGCGGGATCCAACGCGAACAAATTTTTTTTATGGACAAATGTTCATGCAATATCTTATTGATGCTTGTTATACTAATACCCAAAGATGCCTCAATCTCACGGTATCTCACATGACGATCTTGCTTTATCAGTTCACCCACAACATCGATATTTTCTGGCACAACAACCGATTTTGGATGACCTTTACGGAATTCGTCCTGGAGCGAACGTCGGCCACGATTGAATTCGTTATACCAGTTTTTTACAGTGCATGTTAGGATGGTGCTTTCTCGCTGTATAAAGAATTAAGTTCATCGATGCACTCTTGTCTTGATAATCCACGTCGAAAGTTATGAAAAATAATCGCACGAAAATGTTCACGAGTTGATTCCATTTTTTGCCCGACATGAATTTTTTAATCCACTGTAAACAACACAAACCGCGCTCAAATGGCAATGTCTTCTTATGTTCTTATGTTCAACAATGTCAAGTTTTCAATGACAACATCAGATGGCGCCTGGCAACACTTACTGCTACCAAGGCCAGAAATATAAATTGCTACCTATGTATTAGCAAAAACCGAGTATATCTTGCTTAAAGTAATTTAGCAACAGGCTCTGCGCGGTTTCAATCAGTGGCCAATCTGCTCGCACTGTCTGACAGCAAGCTCTGTCGCCAAAATATAAACTGAATGCGGACATGTACAATTATGGTTCTTTGCGTAGGATTCTAATCAAATTTGCTGCTAATCTGCACGCAGTCTGTGATCAATTTGCTGATAGGGTACATACGTGATAATATGAGTATATCTTCTACAATGTAATTTCTTTCTCGTTGACTGCAATGAAGCACGCTAAATCCAATACTTTCGGGTAATATTCTCAATTCCTTTCAAGAGTCAGTTTATTCGGAAAAGGGCGGTTTAAATTTTTTGACTGTTGTGTAAGTGTAAGTAAAATATTTAATAATTTGTTGATGAGTAAAAAGCAAAAGTAAAAATTAATATATTTACTTTCGTATAAGATGCGTATCGAACATCTTTCAATATTTCATGTAAAATGTCATATGTAGCATGAAACAGTACCATTAATACTAGTATCCTTCCTCCAGGTCGGAGTAACGATACATATTTTCCAATGCACATCTATTAGATGAAAAATAAACTACGAGGGTGGATCAAATATAAATGACTCTTTGCAAGAAGTGCACCCGACAGTTGCACNTACTTTCGTATAAGATGCGTATCGAACATCTTTCAATATTTCATGTAAAATGTCATATGTAGCATGAAACAGTACCATTAATACTAGTATCCTTCCTCCAGGTCGGAGTAACGATACATATTTTCCAATGCACATCTATTAGATGAAAAATAAACTACGAGGGTGGATCAAATATAAATGACTCTTTGCAAGAGGTGCACCCGACAGTTGCACAACGTGTTATTATTAAGTTTCTCGTAAACAAAAATGCTTTTTTGGAAAAAATCGTAACGTGCGATAAGACTTGGGTCCATCATTACACTTCTGAATAGAAGAGGGCCAGTATGGAATGGCGGAAAACTGTCGAGGGTGCATCGGTGAAACCGAAGACGCGGTTGTCTGCAGGAAAATTAGGCAACTGCGGGATATACCCCTTGCAAAAAACTAAATATTTTTAAAAATCAATTCTAATTTATATTTTTCTTTTTTTCCCTACATAGTCCCCCATCTTATCTATACACTTCCTTCAACGTTCTGGTAATTTTTTAATCCCGGTATCATAAAAAGTTCGTGGACGTGTATCAAACCAATTGCACACGAACTGCTGCACCTCTTCGTTCGTTGTGAGGCGCTGTCCACCAAGGGCTTCCTTGAGGGGCCTAAACATAGGGAAGTCGCATGGTGACTGGTCTGGTCTGTAGGGTGGATGTTCTAGTACAGTCCAGTGTATATCGGCCAATTTTCGTTGTGTTATTGCTGCGGTGTGGGGTCTGGCGTTGTCATAAAAAAGCAACACACTTCTGATCGGAATGCCGCGCCTTTTTGACCGATAGACAGCTCGAACTTGGCTAAGAAGATCACAATAATAGGCAGCATTAATGGTTTGACGTTCTTGAAGAAAATCGACCAGCAGAACGCATTTACATTCCCAGAACACTGTGGGCAAGACCTTCTCTGCAGACAACTGCGTCTTCGTTTTTACTGGTGTATCCTCGCCAGTCTTCCGCCACTCCATACTGACCCTCTTCGATTCAGGAGTGTAATGATGGACTCAAGTCTCATTACACGTGACGACTTTTTCCAAAAAAGCGTTTTCGTTTACGAGAAACTTAATAATAACACGTT
>NW_014557287.1:1600766-1617672 GCF_001313825.1 Dinoponera quadriceps | reverse complement strand
TAAACGCGAGGATATACTTTTGTACTTAATTCCCCCGTCCCCGTTTCCCGATCCCGTCCACACCTCTTTGCTCCTCTTTGCTACAAATTAGACGAATCCGCGTGAAGTTGTCTCGTCTTGTGTACGAGCGCTCGAGAATGGAAACGATTATCGGTTTCGTTTGCGCGGAGATTAAAGCGAAATTAGAGAGCCCTCGCGGGAATACAGTTAAAAATCTATTACCTAGGCGATACGCGTGCAGCATTTTATTACTTAAGCAGTTAGGAAAGCGTTTAGGAGTTATACAATACGTTCGCAAGAAACGGAAGTGTACTTATCGATGCTGTAATTATTTTTAACGGCAGCTTACGGAAATAAAGATATTTTATTGTATTTTTTCAGCGCCATTCTCCTCCTCTTTTCCCGCCGTTTCCCAATCCCGCCTGAACAACAACAACACAGCCGTCGCCCCACCAGTTCCAGCCGTCCAATATCGATATCTTCCTCGCCCCGCCCGCGGTTACTATGGTGTATAAATAAAATACTCCAGGAGCCGGGGCCGAAATTCGCTAACCTCGCGGGCGTCATGATTTCTCGCGAAAATTAGGCGATCCGGGTAGCCGCACGAGCGCAAGAGCTGGGTGTGACGCGCGTCCTGCGGATATCCGATCGAGTGAAGGACGAGGAAGTAGGAGCTGCGGCGATCATGTCCTACGCCGAGCATGGACCGCGCATCTTTTTGGCGGGCAGACCAGGCAACGGTGTGCATTCGACTTACGGGGATTACGTCGCGCCGCAGAAACGATCGGAGGGTCGCTTGAAGATGTACGAATCGTGCACGGACATCCGAGCCTGGAGCCCGAACGTGCTGGAGAGCACGCGTTATTTCCGCGAGCTCAGCGAGCACGCAACAGCTATGGTTGGTGTCCCCCACGCTGATCTTTCGATCCTTCCCAAACCGAATCTTTCTTCCTTAACCTTCGGAATTAAATATGTATATATCGGGTGATTAATTAAATTAAAGAATTAATTCATTTGATTGATGAAAAGAGAGAACAACTGGATGGTCTTCTTGTTCTTTGGAAAATGTTTAAGAAAGGGTGACAGTCACAAAGTACAAATTCTTACGAATCTTTACAAAATTGGAATATTTTAGAAAAAGTATCGAAAAGTTGAAATTGAGCCCAATGGGGGTCCTGACGGGTATTAAAAGTTTGCAAAAGTCTGTTGGGCCTTCAGACGTGATTTTTCGTTATTTTCAACATCGAGTTCCTCTTGTTAAACCTCGGTATATTACTGTGTTGTTAATTAAATTAGATTACGTTATTAAAAAATGAAAGAAATATGCGAATTTTCTTTTTATTTTGTTTTGAATTTTCTCCGGAAGATTTTTGAGAAAGAATAACAATCATGAAATACAAAATATAAGACTTATGTTTTTTTGCTGAACTAGTATATATTTATGAAACTTAAAAAGAGAGATATACAGTTGAGATTTGGTGAAAGAAAGAGGAGAAGAGAATTGGTACACACACACACACACACACACACACACACACACACACACACACAAGCTAGTGCAGCTAGTTCAATGGAAAAAAAATAGACCTATAGTTGAAACCGTTAAAAAAAGAGATTCTATTCGAATCCATTCGAGGGTTAAGCAAAGATTCGCGATACGATTCTATGCAAATACAATCTGGACATTTTTCAACTACCGATTTTGAGATGTGAAGCGTTATCGATCTGGCAGAAATATGATTGCAAAATTCACACACATACACGTATGAACGCATGTTCTTTTATATAACGCACACGGCGGATAACGAAATGATTTCGTTCGCATTCATTTCACGAGAGAACGTGTAACGAGTAGAGAAATTACTAATGAAATTACTTCGCAGTTATGTTTATTAAACGTAAATCACGTTCGCATGCCGCGATCCCACAAAGAACGCTTGAAACGCTCGAGCGGAGGATAAAGGGCGAAATGTGTTTTTTTCGGTTTCTCTTTACAGCCGGGAAAAGTGGTGCCGTTCGACGTCTTGATGGAAAACATGATAGAGCTCACGGCTCAAGCCCAGAAGGAGCTTCGCGTCACGCAGCGAGAGTTGCAAAAATACAAATCCCTGAAGTTCACTCGGGAGCAACGAGAATATCTGGAGGGTCTCGTAAGCTTCCTCCCATAAATGATGCGGCGGATGTTAAATATTTAAACGGCTTGTTAACGATTCTCTATCTCTCTCTTTCCCCTCTCCTGCGCTCGCAGGACATGGCTGACGTCGAGCGAGGCGGCCGGAGGGAAGCGGCGGACGATGCGAGGATCGGGCCTGTAATAAGACCGTTTATCTCGCGAGAAACTTTACTCTTCCACCCGAGTAGACTCGTCTACTCGCGACACCCCGACACGAATCTGCCTATATATCTGCGTCCTGGCAAGCGATTACGTTATGACAGAGAAATCTGCAGCTCGTTGCTGGCCAGTATGTGCGTCTTGAGGGAAAATCGGTTCGCGAGCTCGTCGTCGGGAAACGAGACCTATCTGGTGTCGCGCGTCACCTCTTGCGATCTGCTGAATGATGAGAAGGCTACGCGAGGTAAGCCGAAAAAAGGAAGAAGAGAGAAAAAATAAAAAGGACAAGGGAAAGTTGCGCTCTCGTGGGCGAGGGTCGTTTTTCGCTCGGGAACTTCGCGTTCCTGCGCGACCGGTGTGAAAAATTCACGACGTAGCCTGCGAGAGCGGTCCCGTGGCCCGTCGTTTTGAGCCGCGATGAATTTTGCAGAGGTTAGCAATCAGGCGGGTGTCTGTATCGAGTACGTCGACGCGTCCTCCCAGGCGATGCAGACGTTGCGCGAGGTGTGCGTGCAGACGGACGAGTGTAAAGACGCGAGCCTCGACGAGATCGACGGCGAGAGACAGACGCGGCATCGCGACATCGATTCGTGCTCGAGTCAATATTACGGCAGCAGCGAGAGCGCGTCGACGTCGGAATCAGGCTTGAAGGTGAACGACGATCTCGATGTCTGCGACAAGAGCGGCCACGGGCGGGTCATCATCCAGAAGGACTCGGAGATCATCGTGCTGAAGAACGAGCTCGGTGTACGAAGTGATACCCGCGGTTACCGATTCGCGCGACGAACCTCACAAGGTGAAACCCAGAGTGGACTAGAGCGCGCGCTTTTTCAGATGAAGGAGGACGAGCTGGAGGAGCTGAACAGGCGCCTGGAGGAGAGGCACGAGAACACGAGGATCTTGAGATGCAATTTCAACGTAAATCGACCTTTAACCGCCGCGACGACCAGCGGTTTCCCGGCTTCGCCTGATCATTCATTAAATTTCCTCATTCGCAGATCCTGCAGAAAAAGTTGCAGATCGTGAGCGAGAAACGCAAGAACGAAGTGGACGAATTAAGCGCGAAAGTAACACTCCTTCCGTCTCTCCGCCGCGCGCGGGAAAGGATATATGTAAATTACTTCTTCTTCTATTTTCTTTCAATCGGGCCCCGCCGTTCTCCCCTCAGCTCTCCGCCTCGGAGTGCCTGGTGGATCAATTGAGAATGGAGCTGGGTAGAAAATGTCAACTTTGTCACTTACAATCGCAAGAGATCCAGCAACTTCGGGAGCAACTGAGAAACGCGGAATTACTTTCCATGGAGAACGAGTCGGTACATAGAAACTTATTTTAATAGAGGAGAAAGTGGTATTATGGATACTCCTTTTAATGTTAAGGCACTATTAGGCGACGAATTTTCGCGATTACTTATGGAATCATTTTGCTTAGTAGCCCGCCGTTACACAATCGCGTTAATATACACAATAGTCAGCAATTATTATGATGCATTTTTTTTACCCTTGAACATTTCGAAACGTTTTCAAGGCACGTTTCAGCATTTAATTACACACACGTCTTTATTTGTTTTTAAACCGGCCGTATTATTACACGAATATATGTGTATTTGAGTGTTTTCCTTTTCGTTATCTAACGTTTTATTCCACTGTACATACTCCGGGTCATGCAAAACAATGGCACGGCATTCTGCTAATTTGGCCCTGCACTAAAATATATTTAATTAACCGCCTCTTTTTCGAGGTTTTCGGGTCGAAGTAGTTATGTGATAAGTAAATAAGTCAAGTTTAAAAGTCTATTCGTTTATAAAAATTGTCCTTTTGACAGTTTGCATCCACCTTCTGACAAGCAAGCCAGTGTCTACATAAAAAATTCACGCTTATTATAATCATTGTTGTTTCTTTTAAGAGTTTATTTTGAATAAATACATA
Organism: Dinoponera quadriceps; assembly: GCF_001313825.1. Classification (NCBI taxonomy): domain Eukaryota; kingdom Metazoa; phylum Arthropoda; class Insecta; order Hymenoptera; family Formicidae; genus Dinoponera; species Dinoponera quadriceps. The sequence goes on along the minus strand of NW_014557287.1, from coordinate 1,613,415 downwards.
AATTTGTAACAAAATGCTTTGTTTCTTTAAACAAAATCAATTTTTTAAATCTATTTCGGGGGACCATCCTTGTTTCTCTTCGAACCATTATGCAGTGCCGCCACATTTTTACAAATAACGTCCCACGTAATAAACATTTCATAACTTCAAGTCTAGAGTCGGTTGGACAACACTCTGACGAATGTAATTGTTAAGCTTACAATTAAAAATATTGATTATTCATCAGATTATTTTACCAAACATAAAAAAAATAGGGGACCATAATATCACCTTCTCCTCTACGTGTGCACATATATATCTCTCTCTCTCTGTCTGTCACGCGAGTAGAACGCGCGTATTGGAAAAATTGGCACGACGGATAAATCGAGCCGGTATATCCGGCGGAGTCCTTATAATGAATTAACGCGCGTCGAAATGCGATCGATTAGAGGAAGGTGAGGGAAATCGAGTGTCTATCGAGAGAGGCGGAGAGCCGCGGCATCGCTTTGGAGCAGGTGAAGAGGGAACTGGATATGCTTCAGAAGCAGTGTCGCGAGCAGAGCTGCGTGCTGGCTGACCAAGAGGACGAGATAAAGCAACTGTTGGCGTTGATGAAGCCCGTCACGGCCGGCACTCACGAGGTGCGTCATTTGGCCGTCGCGTGCCGCGTCGAGTTTTATTCATTAATTGTCGTTGTCTCGCTCGATTTAAGAATAACAGGACGTAAATGTTGAAAAGGGGATGCCGGTTGCGCAGCGACGCGTTCTTTCTCGACGCTGTAGTTTAATTACAGAAGCGTAAATGATCAGGCACGTTATGCTGGCTCACGCCGATTATCGAAGCTACGTCATCGCCGGGAGAGTACAGTTTCGGATAAGAAAAACCGAAAGGGAGAGAAAAGAAGTGCGATAGGAGTGTAGAGATCATTTCTCAACGACACGTGTTCCTTTCTTTTTGCAGACGTGTCGAAATAAATTTCACCGGTTGTGCGACGCGTATAAGTACGAAAGTATTAGTCGGAAAGTATCAGGTCGTCGTGGAAGTAATTAGACAAACTGCACACCACGTGACGTCAGACGCGTGTAATAATCCTAGGAATCGTAACTCTTAGGTCGACCTTTTCACGAAAGAGCTACGATACAAAATACACGATGATTGTTCACGAACAGGTAGAGATGAATGAGATGGATGATGTAGTGAACGACTTGAGAAATGAGATTCGGACGAAAGACGACAAGATCTCGCGGTGCGAAATGCAGCTAGAATGCATGGAACGGGAAGTCGGTAATTTGACTAGTATGCTGAAAAGTAGCCTGAATAATTTCGACGAGTCTAAGGTGGCGTACGAGAGCATTTGTGAGCACGCCAGGTGCGAGCACGACACTTGCTTGGACGTGCAGAGCGCGTTGGCCACCTTGGGAACGTTCATAGCCGCGTTGGAGGAGCACAAACGAGAACGACGTGATCGTCTGCAGGAGCTAGATAACTTAAGGGCTTGCGTGGCGTGTTACAGTCGAGAAACCGTGAGCGATATTGCAAACACGGATTTTTATGTCGGACCCAATTCAGTCCAGCTGCAAGCTGCAGGTGCATTCCTAAGCCTTTCGCTCTTAAATATATGCTTTTCACTGATTGAAAATATTCCAGTTTTTAATCATAATTAGGGAAAGTAATTAATCGATTAATAACAATTATAACTCATTATTTTAATTAATTTTAATTAATTTTAAGGCTCCCACGTATTCACCACAATCTTGTTTTGTGATGTCAGAAACGAGGAAATCTACGTTCAAAATCCTCGCGGTGTACGTTCGGGTAAAAAGAAATACCCACAAAAAAAGATACATTTATGATCGATTCAACACACTTTTAAAATACTTTGAACACTTTTCTTTGGCTCAAATGATTAATAAATAGCTGTAAAATTAATGCGATAAAACCATGAGAAAAGGCAGGTTGAAAAGGCAAGTCAAGCAAAAAAGGGAAGTACTCGGAGTATTTTACAAGTGTGCTGAATCAACTAAAACTTATTTTGTGGATATATCTTTATTTTGGAATATACACCGCACGAAATCATGCGTCTCCTCGCTTCTGACGTCATCGAATAAGACGACCGAGGCTAAGGGCCAGGGGCCTTAATGCAATACCAACGGTAGATTTCGAATTTTTCTGCTACATACACGTTGCTCATAGCAGTGAAAAGGTTAAAACGAGTCTCGAGAGATAATTTCGAGGACACGTCGGCGGATTTCTCGATCGCCTGTCGACCGACCTGATTCGATAGACGATCAGACCTCGGTAATTCGAGACGAATCCGAATACAGAATTCGATAACGTTGCAGAAGACGTGTCCACGTCGAGCGATCGCGACGAGCGTCGTTCGTCCAAGGAGCTGGTTCACGTACAGATCCAATCGGACGAGGTCGAGACTAGCACGACGTGCTCTGACTCGTCGCGTTTGAACCAAGTGATATCATATGAGGAGATTGATCGCGCTCTCGCGACGCATATCAAGCGATACATCAACAGGATACACGGGATGTCCGCGATCCTTCAAGGTACTACCGTGTAAGATACCACCCGTGTCACGTAGCTTCCTCGGCACGCGCGGCGCATCGCTTGACGGTGGTCGATTTGATATTTTTCAGGAGCCGGAGATTACCATGTGCAAATTGTCAAAGAGCACGCGCAGCAGCGGCAAGAGCTGCAGAAGAAGGACCTCGAGATTACAGAGTTGCGGCAGAAAGTGGCGAAGCATACGTTGCGCCGGGGCGAAGGCGACTGTATGATGCAGGAGCAACTGCGACGGAGGATGCTCGAGAAAGAGAGGATCTTAGAGGCTGCGATAGGCGAAAGAGACTCGGAGATCACGCGGCTGCGAGAGTGCCTCGGCACCCTGGAGGAGCGAGTTGCCGCCTACCGCGGGGAGCACGATATTTTGAAGAACGAAAACGCCGATCTTATTGACGCGAGATGCGCGCTCGCGAAGGAGAACGAGGCGCATCGCGAGGAACTGCGAGCACAGGGCGATCAGATGCGCGAACTCACCCGGCAGATAGACGACTTGAAACTGACCGTCGATGCCTTGCGGAAGGAAGTGGACGATATCGAGGATCTGAGGAAGAAGTTGGTAGCTTCGTGAGGAAAGACCAACCCCCCCCCTTGGTCCGAGGATTACGTTGGCCGTGCGTTTGTCGCTCACATAGGGTGTCTGAAAATTCTACGGGAGCGGGGAAGTCATGTACCGTTTTACAAATTTCGCGATAGTTGTTAAGGAATATCGAATCACGTGAGCACTCATTTATTGGGTTAAGTGACGCGATTTTGGCGAAATTCAATTCTAATAAGAATTCGCTATGTAAATGTTCCAAAAGGGACGCGTTGGGGAAGAGGAAATGCGTTGGAAGATTGATTTAAATTTTTCTTACCATGTAAATGGCCCGGAGGAGAATTGTTTGAGATTGATTATGTAAAAATTTACTATGCAAACGTTCCTCGAAAGGAACATCTTACGTTACCTTCATAAACGGGACGCAGGGTTAACATAATCCTTGAGCCAAGGGTTGATCCGGTCTCCCCTCTTATTTAGATATCTCTTATGTGGAGGACTCTTATCCTGAGCGATGTTTGTCGATCGGTGTTCCGTCGGCATTTACAGATTGACGGACCTGCAGACGGGGAACAACGATCTCACGAGCGAGCTCGTGCAGGCTAACGAGACGATTCGCGGGCACGCCGAGGTGATCGCGGACCTGAAGAGCCGGGACGAGAAAAACCGGCTGGCGTTGATGCGCGGTAGTATCAAGTACGACGCAGTGATAACGCAGAAGCTCGACGATATCGCGAGGCTGCAGGACGCGAACCGGTCGCTGCGCAACCAGCTAAACGAGGCCGAGATCAAGCTCGCCCACAGCAACGACACGATATCGCTGCTGAGAAGCGAGAGCGACAGCGTGGCCGCGATAAACGCCCTGCGAACGAGCCTGACGAGCTTGGACGAGGACAAGGAGAAGCTGCTGGTGCGAGCGGACAGCCTCAGGAGCGAAATCGCGAGCTGCGGCCGCTCGACGGCTCGCGTAGCCGGCGAGCTGCGCGCGTTATCGCGCGAAAACGAGACGCTGAGGGCGGACGTGGAGATCGTGAGGAACACCAACGATCAATTGTTACGGGCGCGCGAGAAGGACGATGCGAAACAGCCCTTGAAAGATATGCTGTACACGCTTCCCGGCAGAATTTACCGGAGAATCGTGCGTCTTCAGGAGGACAACGATGAAAAACGCGATGCCGGAGCGGATGGCGCCGTGGAGGCCGCGACACTTCGAACCAGTGAGATCACCTCCGGCACCGACGACGGCTGGAAAGAGCGATCGACGATGGCGCGCGCCGATGAGGTACACGCAAACAAGGTCTCGTTAGGTCCAATTTTCCTCTCTCTCTCTCTCTCTCTCTCTCTGTTTCTATCTATCTATCTCTCTCATTCCCGCTCATCAACGTACGCCCGCACCTTGACTAATGTTCGCAATTTTCTCGCCGGTCTTGTCAACAGCAGGGTGGAGAATTTGACACGAGGCAACGCACGCGTGATGAATTGAATTCGGCGGGTCGCGCGGCGACCGGCAATTCCGAGTGGGCCGCGCATAAGTTGCGACTCATCGAGATACAGCAGGAGGAGAGGCTGCGGGAAATGGAGAAATTGACGAACGACGTGCAACTGAGGGACCTCGAGATTAAGAATCTCCAGGAGTGCGTTACTTTCCTGCTGCGGGAGAAGAACGACCTGCAGAACGAAGTTCAAGTACGCGAGGGCGAGCGAGGGTGGGAGGGGAGGCGGGAGGGCGGACGAGATACGCGCGTTAGATTTTCGTCACGTAAACCATATATCTCATATATGTGTTACTTAATTTCAAACGGCCGACAGCGTCAGTTAGAGGAGTATCAGGGCAAGTTGGCGTTACTGAAGAGAAAATACGACGGCAGTCTGAGCGCGTTTCGCAAGCGGCACAACGAGGTCGTGGAGCGACTGCAGGCGCGATTCGCGGACATTATGAAGATCGAGAGGAGCCCGTTCGACGCGGAGAGTTGGCTGCAGGTGCGCGCAAAAAAGGAAAACCGATAGACAAATAACTTTTTTTGCGACCGATTCGTCACCGGCGGCGCTTCGTTCGTTCTAGTCGCTGAACTTGAAGGAGCTGGCGGAGCTGAATAATCGAATCGATATTCTGAGCTCGCGCGCGAACGGCGGATCGGATATCACACCTGCCGAGGCGACGAGTCGCCACGCTCGTCGGAATAACAATAATCCCGCGGAGCGCAAGCCTCATAACAAATTCACCATGCGCAAGGGACGCGCGAGGGAAAACAGAATGGCGTCTTTGAGCGGAGTGAGCAAGAGGGAATCCGCCGGCAGAGTCTGCGACAGCGAGAGCAAAAGCAAGGTCGTCGTCAAGGAGTTATATTCGCGCAGCTCCAGGTGCAAGCGGGAACGGTACGGGAATTCGCGAGACCTCGCGTGCGTTACGCATTTATCCATCGGATATCTGCGACGAGCGTATCCGAGCATCGATGAGTTTCATATTACGATATTCTAATCGCACGTTCCCCGCGATACTGCTCAGATTCCTCGATGACGGAGAGAAGAAGCTGCAACCCGGCCAGACGGAGCCGTCCGAATCCAAGGCGGACAAAACCGTGAGTACACGGCCGATAATGAATGATTTTGCAATAATATTCAAGCGCAAACGTGACGAGATGTAACCTTTCAGTTGGATTGGCAGAGAGTGGAGTTCATCTATCGATGTAGCGTAGGCTACGTTGAGCCGTTGAGCAACGGCCGCTGATATCCGAGTGCGTCGACGCGATGTGTAATGCAGAGGGATTTTAAATGCGCGAGGATAGAAACGAAATATTTTATCAACTTCACGGAATTATCTTGTTACGCTTAGATCGCTCGCTCGCTCGCTCGTTCGCTCGCGCACGCTAACGTAAGATCGGCGAGAAGTGTATATTTTATGAGAGCCGCCTTTCTCCCTCCGCCAGGAGGGGAAACGTGGGCGGAAACTTATTACTTTTTACATGCCCTTTTCTTCGAATGTATACGCGTGGAGGAACTTTTTGACATTTTATCGGCGTGCTGTTATTGTTTGTCTAACTGACGTTATACTCTTCTACATAATGGGAGCGTGTATTTAAAACGAAGTTTGTAATAAACTTACATCGCGCAACACGAAACGGGCTGCTTCACCTTCACGCGCGAGTAACTCCCGAAAAACACGAGCGAACGGACAAACGTCTCACGGAGGCGTCCCTCGACCCTTTGTGCTCTCGCGAACTAACGAGAACAATGCGTCCGACGCGCCTCACGCGTGCGACACACAGCCCACGGTGGCAATAATACCCGCTCTGTGACGCGAAATTCACAATTTTGATCGTCCCCGCAACAATTTCGCGCCGAAAAAGAAATGATCCAGGCCGCGGAAAACGCACGAGCCGATGGCGTTTCGCCGTGGTGATGCAAGAGCGGCAAGTATTGCGACTGCAAAGAGACGATTGTTTGTTATCATTGCACGCAGATTCGCAACGACGACGATGATGGCGGTGCCTCTACTCGCGTCAGCATCGCGCCAGGCCGCGGAGATGGTAAAACCGACTATCCACACCCGTCCTTGCTCTACTTATTGCGAGATTTAACACGGCTGTGTTCTCTCTCTATCTCTCACTTTCTCTCTATTTATCTATTGGCCATTTCCTTACATTTAAACCAGGCCTATAGAATCATTTGTTGCAAAAGTTTATGACCACTTGGTTTAAAAGAAGTTGGACAACGTCAGAAACCAATCACTATGGCCACTCCCTATGGAACTCGTCCACATAGAAAAACACGTTTCGAGGGTTGTCGAAGGTTGGACGACGCGTAAGGGGAGAGGAATGAGATACTTAAATAATGTTATGTAATGCGAAATTTAATGAAGTTTTTTGTAAACTGATTCCCTCCAATATTTGAGAAAAAACAGTCGCTTTCCTCTCTCTCTCTCTCTCTCTCGCTTGTTCGCTCGCTCGTTCTCTTGTTCTGCGTGTTACGTATACATAATTACGTCGCTTTGCACGCGCGATTATTTTTCCCTGTGTACGCGCCGTACGCCGGGAGCCGGCGAAACGGGGGTGAGTTCGCGAGGTATGCGAGCTTGCGCACTCGCGGTGCCATCCGGCGCAGCCTCCAGGATCCTGCAAAGGGATCGTGTACGCGCGTGTCGCCGCATAGGCGGAGAGCAGGGTGAGCTTGTCGGTGGGTAGGTCGGTCGGTCGGTCGGTCGGTCGTTCGGTCGGTCGGTCGGTCGGTCGTCCTCGCGCGTCAGGCACGTCGCGACCCCCAACACAGTAGCATCGTCGCACCCGTCCCGACTATGAGAAGAGCGTCGGGTACCGCCGCCGGCTGTCACCACCACCACCACGGGACGTCGTCTCCGTCGACGTCGTCGTGGTCGTCGTCGTGGTCGTCGTCGTGGTCGTCGGCGTATTGTTCATCCGTATCTTCGGCCCGGAAATAAAAGCCGGCAGAGCTGGAAGATAAGATAAGAGCCGACACTTCCTGGAGGAAGCCGCGGGCGTCGCCGCCGTCATCCGTCACCGAAGACTCGTCACGAGGACCGCCGTGGGAGATATAAAAAAAAAAAGAAAAGAAAGAGAGAGAAAGAGAAAACGGCGAGCGCGTCAGGAGCCTTTTCTTCGCACGGTGGATCTCGCGGCGGAAGATCATTTCGACGGATAAATAGGGAAGAAGAGAAATCACCCCGATATCGCTAAAAAGACAAATAGATCGGGTGGGATAGAGCAGAGAGTGTAAGAGAGAGAGAGAGGGAGGGAGAGAGAGAAGGCATGCGGTCTTGAGAGCACGTACAAACAGGTGGCGAGGCGGGATCCTCCGTCGGAGACCTCGGTTCTACCGAAAGAGAGGGCGGATACGCACACCACGAGGGGTGAAAAAGAGAGAGGCACACGCGCGCGCGACGAAGTACCGCGCGCACACGAGAGTAACAGGTACTGTGACACAAAGATACGCTACCCTTCTGAATTTTCTCGCGCCCATTCCCTCCGTCTCTTACGTTTCTACTTTTCTTCTTCTACTTCCACTCCTTTGACTGGTGCTTTATCGTCGAGGAGGGAAACTTCAGAAGTTGCTGACGACTGAGGGGGAGAGTGATAACACAGAGCACAGAACCCCTCTTCCGCGTTTGGCGAACTCGCCTCCCAAGTGTCACTTTCGCACTTTTCCCATTTTTTCCGTCTACCTCTCTCTCTCTCTCTCTCTCTCTCTTTCTCTCTCTTTGTCTCTCAAGTCACCCCCTGGAATTTTTTGACCTTTCTGCTCGCTGCGTCCCGGGATAGGTCGATGATCCTTTCGTGGACTTATCGATAGGAAAAGCCGCGAACCGCGCGTTAACGCGAATACGTAGGGGTGAAAGGGCGCTTAAATTATTCAGACGCACGAGTCGTATTCTCTCCCTCATCGGTATCTCCCGTGTTAGCTTCGAGGTCTGATGGAAGGAGGTCGCATTTTCCACGTAATTTCGAACGGACGCAATAACAACAGGAGCTCCCGATAATTGAAACCGCGATACGGGGTGATAAATCGGGAAAGCGGTGTAATTAATTGTGAAATTGGAAAATATGCGGGTATTTTTAAAGCGTGTATGTCTGGCGTGCAATCGCTGCAAGTTCTATCCATATCGCTGGACATATCTGAAAACCTTCGAAGTAACAGACGGCTCTCTCTCTCTCTCTCTCTCTCTCTCTCTCTCTCTCTCTCTCTCTATCTATCTCTCTCTCGGGCTTGAAATAAAAAGTTATTGTATCGCAGCGCAAATATTTCCACTCGTAAACAGGTTCTTTGAAAGTCTTTTTATTGGATCGTTTTTACAGCATGAACGTGACTCATAAACCATGAAGCACCAATTAATCCCGATCGATTGTCTCGAACTACTGAACTATCAAATGCCGCATTCATATTAAAAAAAAAACAAGCTACCAAGATATCACAGAACAATAATACCGTCGTTGCGTGTTTGAGTACGTTTACGGTTTTTTATTTATCTCGCGTTGCGCACGGACAGAGGAGGTGTGCGATAGAAGTTAGCTTTTTCCATGATTTATACGATACTACGGGATCGAAAAATCCGGACGCACTCTCTTCGGCATAACGACATACCTCCGTATCGGATACCTCGAGGACCAATACGCGTCGCGTATACACGAGGTACGTCGAGGACCGCGCTTCGAGAGAGAGAGAGAGAGAAAGGGATATAGAGCTGGAGAGCCTAACCATAACGGTTAGGCAGCTATCAGTAGTAGTCGCAGCGTCCCGGCTAAAATTATTACCCGATAGAATATCGATTTTCATCGCAAAACAGTTTAAGACCTTATTTCCGCGGGCCTCGCGCGGTGCCATCGCTTCATTTCCCGCTTTCAGCGGCCGCGCGTTCGTCCACCGTCTTCGGCTCTGAAGAGGGATGCGTCGGCTCGCGGAAGCAACGAATGTCGAAAATACCGAACGAAACGATCGAATCACGAACGGTACGAGACGGCCGTGGAACGGAATCCCGGGGGGGCGAAAGGCTAAAGGCGGCGGCGGATAGCAGGAATTCGAATTAACGTGAGCGTAACCAGAAAATCAACTTTGATTCCGCGCGTTCGATCCAATTGCCGTGAAACGACGTTATCGCGCCGATGCGTTTAGCATATTTATACCCATCGCCCCGGAACATCGTGCCCGTTGCCCAGTTGCCCGTGTTGTTAATGGTTCACGTAGAATTGGCTCGGTAACGATATTTACCCCCATCACGGGGAGATCCAATGATCTCGCTTTGCGACTCGCGTGATTTATATAAATTGACGGTAATGATGCAGGTGCGCGGCTTACCCCGCGACACGGCAGTAACATTCCGCTGCGAGGCCTGGATCGGATATCGATATATTTCAACGCCGATAAATATATTATCATACGCTAATACTCCATTTCGCCAAATTACACCACCGACCGCTCCCCGATCTCGGCGCCGTAAGTGGACGGACGGGCGCAATTTGTCGCGTCGTGAAATTAACCATTTTCAGGAGGGTCCGTGTGTGTATTTCCCGTTACGGCACACCTCGTCCCCGTTTATTCGCCAAACACGGATTCACATCGCCGCTTTGCCGCGTTTGCGAGCGAGCCGGGCGAGCCCCCCCTTATTTCTGCATATTTATCGAAGGGTTTTCCCTTCGCGTTTACAGATGCGACGGCACCTGCAGCGTATCCCGACGAATCATCATCCGCCTGCTGATCTCGTCGACCGAGATCGAAAGACGTCCGTGACGCTCGACCGTCCGGTGTTATCCTCGGCCGTACCGTTAGAACTTAAACAAAGCAATCTGGACAATCAATCACCGCTGTGAAGAACAAGACGTGGGGGGAGGCGTCCATCTGGCAACGACCTGTGATCATGCTCAGTCCCAAGATGCAAAGAACCGGTGAGACATGCATATGCGCGGGTGTGTGGGTGCGCAAATACCCATGTATATTTTTATCGTCATATTTTCCGATCGGCGAAATAAAACGCGCGATCTCAATGAACGCGGGCGCGTGCTCTCACAATGGGATCGTAAAAGTTCCGCGATAATTCCTTTATTCCAATCCGATTACGCCGCGTTACAAATCGCCGTAACAAAGGCCGATATAGTTTGACATTAACTCGTCGTGTATTATTTCATATAAACGTTAATACGTATATAAACGTTACGCTCGCTGCGCCCGTTATTCCCATGAATGCGTCAGCCCCGGACGCCGCCGAATGCGGAATATCGCGGGACGGAACGGAGGTTTGCACAAATATACGCATTTTTTTTCAAGTTTATCGAACTCTTCGTGGATTACACGCGCCGAGTGTTAATCAACATCTGATTAATCAATGCGTCCCGATCGGCGAACGAATGCGAAACGCAGTTGATTATCGCGAACGTACGTGCGCGCTTACCGCACGCGTGCCGTATCCGCCGTGTAAAATCGCCGACGTGGAAACCCGACGTCGCTTTTCGACGTTGCTCCTGTTTCGAACAATAGTGCGTTATCACGAATCAATATTAAAAGTACGCGTCAAAAGTTCGATGCCGTCGGCGTCGTCCTCGTCGTCCTCATCGTCGTGGCTGCCGTCGCGCTCGGAATTACGACATTTATGAGGCAAAGTTTGCCCTCCCTCATTAATGTTCCGCGCACCCTCGCGCGTTTTACACGTACGATCCATTGTCCGCTGGAAAATTCTCAGCGAAACGTCGAGGCCGGATTTTTCATTCGCGCCGTTGTATAAAATATAAATATATAATCGCGCGACTCTCGCGTATTCCGCGCCACGACGCGGCCGCGTGGCCAACGCGGATTTTCGACCGCGGTCGTTCGTTCTCGGCCGGGATCTTGAATGTCGCGTTCAAGTTAACGCGCTTCAGAATTACCGAGCTCGCGGTTTCTCGCGATTTACGTCACGCCGCAGGTCGCTCGCTCGGTCGCACGTGCGCTCGCGTTGGACTCGCGCATCCGCGTGGAAGCCGGCGGTTAAACGCAAATTGCATTCACCCTGAGAATCGCGTTGTCGTCGCCACCTGAGAACGGGATCTCGGTAATGAAGACGCGGTAGCGCCCGCTGCAATATTAGCTCTGGCAAATCAGACGGTCGATCGGTAATTTTTCCCCCGATTCATCCGTGTACGCGGGGAATCCGACCGCGGAAAATCGCGGCACGCGCTCCGTCCCGAAATTTCATTAAATCCCTCTCTCTCAATCTATCTATCTGTCCGGCCCTCTCGCTCGCTCTCATTGTCGTTCGCTTGAACGGCACGACGCCCGCTTTTAATTGCGTGGGAGCATTGTAATTTGCTCGACGTTGATTCGCCGTGCGAGCGAGCGGAGAGGCGCGGACGAACGCGCGGACTTTGAACGTAAACGCGCTTATCACCGGCGGATTATTAATATTCCTATGTGTTCGCCGTGGTAAACAAGAACCGGCGGTATTTTGAGCACTATTATTGGAACGGTAGCGCGGCGAGAGACAGGTGAACGTGTAATTGCGACGCGGCGCATTGTGTGTTGAACGATAACGCGGCGGATGTATATATATATATATATATCTCGCGTGTAATGCCACGCGATTTGGGCCCGTTTTTACGCGCGGCTGAATCACACGCAGGCGTGACCGCGCTATTCGCGCGCGATTATGGCGTGGTTTTGAAAACACGCGCGCGAAACGCGTTCGCTCGCGAGTCCCCCCGCAGAGAGCCGCGTGACCCGGCGAATTCCGGGGCCTCCGGAATATTTTCCAGACGGGGAAATCCGGGTGGACGAATTTGCGGGAGAAAAAGAATGTCGCCCCAGCGCGCGTGTTTTTCATCCGCGGATTCGTTCCTCGCGCGTCGGCGCCCGCCGTTCCGGGCGGCTCGATTTTAATAGCTTCTATTCATGAGCGTTTACGGTGTGTTGCAGTGAGGGTAAATGACGCTCAGCTAGTTATGCTGTCGGAGAGAGCCCATTACGATCATTCGCTGACGGGATATTTGCACAAGCGAGCGGCCGACTCCACTAAGTGGCAATTACGATGGTTCGTTCTCTATCAGGTCAGTGAATTGTTTGCCGTGTCGCCGACAATCGCCCCCC
>NW_014557287.1:1588782-1600759 GCF_001313825.1 Dinoponera quadriceps | reverse complement strand
CCCCCCCGCCCGTGTACTGCGACACGGGATGCGTCAATTTGCGTGTGCATCGACTCCGGTCTTACGTTGTTTCGAGCAGCGACCTGGACCTAATCCAAATCGACACGTCGGGTGCCAAGACGAATGTCGATGCGAATGAGAGAATTTACTTTGCGAAAGTAAGCTCTCTTCATCGGGCCGTCGGCTGCCTTCCGGCATCCGAAATACTATATTGTAGAACAGGCCTTCCCGAAATAGTACAAATTACGGAGACATTTCTCTGCGATAATTACGAGAAATTACTGCGGTTGTTTACACGTTGACGCGTACTTGGCCGGCNGGGGAAGCCCCGCTCGGGGGGGGGGGGGGGGCTGATGCAAAACGCGTACAATCGACGTCTCGTTTCCCCGAGTTGCGTAATTCATGAGGAAAAGGATATTTTTCTCGGTTACCACGAAAGCGATTATTTTTAGCATCGCGCAACGATGAGCTCTCGCGGCGATTAATCGCCGAAGTTCGCCGGGAAGTTTCGAGGGCGAAACGTCTTTCGCGGCGGTCGAGACTCGAAACGACAGTGACATTTCGACGTCTCCGACTATATTAACAGCCATTAAAATGAAGTAACACAACAATATCTGGAGTTTGCTGCAACTTGTAGAAGCGAGGCTGGCACGCTTTCCCATCCCTCTCCGTTGATCCGCGGAATTTCTTCGCCCTCGAAGATGCCGTGCGCTCGCGACCGCCGCGAAGTTCGAAAATGAAGCCTCATTAATTCTCTCGCGAGCGTTTTCGCGAGCTAACTAATACAATTACGGGCGGAACTTTCGACATAGTTCGCGACAGATAATCTCCTCGTCAGTCTAGCCGCATCCGCACCGCCGGCATCCGCGTGGCCTCCTTCCATCTTCTTTCGCCGCATCCCGGACCGCCGTGGTGATCCCTTAAGTCACCGGCGATCCCCGGTTACGTGATCTGCCCGTCGTATCTCCCAGACTATTCGTTCGATCTCGATGTAACGCGATCATGTGGACGCGAGACGACTCGTAATGATCTAATCGAAATTTCCGCCTATCGTCGTTGCGGCCGGATCGTAACTTTAGAAACGGGAGATCACACGTGTCGGGACAACTCGGGCTTTCCTTCCTCGCGCATCCCCGCTCGTATTTCGTAAGGTGGATTTTTGCGAAACGCGCCGGTGATTTTACTCCCGATGCACGCGGATCGACGGATGCATTCCATTTCGACGTACCGCGTCGCGGACGAAATTGCCGTATTATACGTCCGACCTCGTAATTCCATATGGTTAGAGAGAAGTCGGATCTTCGGATGTTTCACGAGCCGAAGTCACGCTACTGCATTGCAGATGAGTTCCTACTTTTACAGCGGAAGTTCGTTAACTATCTCACCTCTTCACTTAACTAATTTCAGTTGCGAAGAAACACGGAGCGCAGGATATCTCGAGACGGCCGCTTGCTCGCTCACTCGCTGTTATCCGTATCGGCAATACGGAAACCAGTTTACGTACTGGGGGAATAATAAGGAATACCGGAAAGAGATCGAAAGTGAGATTGAATGAAAAGTACGACGTCAGCGCACGGAGGTCTCTCTAGTCTCGTTTGCCGAATGTCTTTTTTCTTTCTTTCGCGTGTACAATCGGCATTATTGCCGGTTCTGTACTATTCTCTAGACTGTAAATTACCCTATTCGTAAATGATATAATTTTTTAACCTCACACATATATACGTAAGATCAAAATCGTTTTAATTAGAACCATTTCCCATGTAAGGAATAGTCGGTCGCAAAAAGTTTGTAACATTTTTTCTCGAAATTTTGGAACGCATCTCACGTCCAATAGGACGATTTCTTGTTTAGTCCTTTTCAGGAGATACATTTTCCTATTGGATAGGAGGAACGTTGATGAGCTCGATAAAAAAAAAAAATTCTGTAATCTTTTTGTAACTGACCACACGCATACAGCACACATGACACCAACTGTACAGGGTGTCTGGAAATGCTCGCTGTTACCTGTATCGGGAGGTACGGAGAAAGCAGTTAATTCTATTCTAGAAGATAAGTAAAGTAATCTTCTGGAAGATAAACACAGTAATAAATCGAAAATCAACGATAAGTCGAAAAGATTATCGTGCGGAAGTTTCCCGCTCTGTACGTTTCGTTTTTCCCTCTCTTTTTTTACGCGACGCGTAATAATTGGGTATCCCGTGTCGGGTTATCACCGGACGCGCGGTGGAGGTAACCCGCGCTCGTGCTCTCCAAGCTTGATAGACCTATCGCAGTCTCGTATTACGGGGATCGAAAACTTCGGCCCTTCTAACCGTCACGCGAGAACGCTCACGTTCCTCCGAGCGCGCGAGTTCGAAACTCGCGTAAAGGAAAGGGCTCTTATCGCCCTTGCGCGGCGAAGCGCACGCGCAATTTCCGAGACAGAAGTTAAGTTAATCTAAGATCCGAGCTCTTCGAGAGCCCTCCGTGGTAAGCGGAAGAAGAGAGGGGGAGAAAGGGGGGAGGGAGAAAGAGAGAAAAAAAGAGAGTGAGTCCTCTTCGTTCCATAAAACTTTCTCGTGGGACACCAAGTCTCATTACCGCAAATTGCTTTTTATTAATCGACCGGCGCGCACCGGAACGCCGATGATCCATGCGTCGGTGCGTTCGGCTCGTCGCAGTGAAATATTTCTCTCGCTCGTGCGAATCTCTGTCATCGGCGCCGGATGAATTTGCTATCTCAGCATCGCGCAGTCGTCGCGAACAAGAGACGTGCATACGTTCGCGCACGCCGGGCTAGGCAATTTCGCGGTATGTCAGTGCCGCTTTAATCGATCGCCGATCGCAAATATTTCTCGTAGATGTCCGCCGGTAACCCGCGCGTCACGTTGTCCCGATAAAGCAAAATCGTTTCGGGGATTGTATCACGTAGCAGAGCGGCGCCAATTTCATCCCGGTGGATTTTACCTGGAACGGTAACTGGCTTTATGAAACGAGAGCACCCTCCCGTCCCCCTCCCCCCCCCTCCTTCCCCGCCAATCGCGATATTCATTTCGCGAATCTTGCGCCGGTAACACGACGCGTCCAGTAATTTGCTGCCATACAATCCGGGTGATATTATTTTTCAGCTTTTATTATGCCGCTGCATACGTACGTACACTTACATGGACACACAGATACAGTCGCAACGTGTAGACGGGAAAGCGGATTTATATAATATTATATTCTGTTTAGCTGAGCGACGGTCACGGTTCCCGTTTCTCGTCTCGCTACAGACAGTCGCGTACTATAATTTCAATAATGGAGCATCAAATTCGAAGATTCAATGCTGCGCACTCGCGAAACAAGATGCGCGTGTACGTTGGAGTTAATTAAACCATAAACACTCGATGGTATTTCGCTGCGATTTCTTATTACACGGGAATACAATATGAATCTGCGGAACATTTTACGCTACACGCTACCGCGCTCGAGACTAAATCTCTCTCTTTCTTGTAGTAGAAGCGGTCTGAATGTGGTCAGACATCCTTGCCTTCCTTAGCGCTCGAAGTATTACGCGGTGGAAATTTATATAATGGAAGTATAAAGCACATGCCTGACTTAAGTATCGTATTCTCCGGACTGCCGAATTAAATGACGGATAACCAAGACGCATCTGCCGCGCGTCTTGCGTAAGGATATTACTGTTATAATAACCGATTATTGTACCGATATTTTTCTTTCAGTACCGGACATTTTTGTATCGATATTTCCTACCGACATTCGTAACCCATGTCAATACTATTTTGTTTCGAAGTCTTTCCGATCTTTTTTTTATATTTTACCCGGTCGACCTTTAGGATATCACGTATTTTTGCTTCACAAGAATTAACATGCAACATGCGTTTTAACTCTTTCCGGTCGAAGTCCGGAAGTAAAAGAGGAAAATGTTCGGACATTTTTACACGAATGTGCGGAATCGATCGCGGGGTAACATTTTGTGCGTATATTGCTTTATTTTTATGTATACCGTAATAATTTTTCGCACGCGATTTCTCGCTTCTGACGTCATGAAACAAAGACACAGCGAAGAAGCTTTAATACATCCTTTCCAGGGTTTTTACATTACAAACTGTAGAAAGTCTAGTGCAGATGACAGAAATATCTTTACCACAGCAAGATTATTACGCGTAGACGTACGAAACCTTTAAAAGCGGCTTGCAAGACAAACATTTCCTTGATTTTTATATTTTCTCCAATTTTAAGGTTTTTTTTAACTTTCCATATTAGTGCGTCGGTATCGATACTTTTATTCTTATACTGGTATCCCTAGATACTCGTTCAATATCAATATCGATACTTTCACAGCATCCCTAGTCTTGCGTGCCTCGCGCGCGAATTTATGCGAGTATCGGCGGATCGGCGAACGAGCATGAAGCGATTAAATATGAAAAGATCCTATTACTCCCTGTTTCTACCCTCCACCCTCTTTGCGAAATGTTACGAGATATTATTTTTTCATTCCTCCGTCTCGGGATGAGCGAATTCACAGCGCAACGTTTGTTACAGAATATGCTATTCTATTACGAGAACGAGACCTGTACGCGGCCCAGTGGCGTCATTATGCTGGAGGGCTGTTATTGCGATCGACTCATCACCGCCAAAGGCAAAGAGCCGGATAAACAGGTAACGCAACGTGAACCGCGCGGTGCGCGTGTATATGTATGTGTTTTCGCGCGCGCGTAAGCTCTCTGTCAACTCGCGTGGTGACATCCTACTCGCCCTGTGCTCACTGCAAAAGTCGAGCTTCCAGCCTGTGTGCGCATGCAAAAATTCCCACGCGTTCCGGCAAAAATGAGAGCCCCGATGAACTGAACGCTCCCGCTTCCGCTATAATGTCCTGTGCGAATACGGGATGAGTGGAATAAAAATTGCGATTGTCGAGTCATCGGAGAATCGTCGATTGGCATTCATAAAGCGCATCGAGTAATTCATTTTTAACCTTCGACGACCCGAAGTCGCCTTTCTGGAGAGATCAAATAAAATTTATTTTAAAACAGCTTCAATATATGTATGCATGTGTATATACAGAATGAGACGATGACTACTATTACCATCTCAAACGTTCCTGAATAATACAAATATTTTACTAACAGCTAGATGAAGATGAAGTTTACGTTTACGAAAGATGTTTGAAGTGACAATTGGTATCGACGCATAGTTTTGTTAGATAAGTTTTTGCCACTATTCATTCATTTTTCGGAGATATTCAAGGTGGTGATAGTTATTGCCTCACCTTGTGTAGTCTTGATCTTGAAAAGGGGCGTTTTCGCGATATCGATTATCTCGCTCGCTTTTCTTTATCGAGACGGTCATCTCGATGTGAAGGTCTCAACGCGGGGACGACGTACAAAATAACGCAATTTCCTAGTTTCAGCCCTTCTCGATGATGCATTCGAATGCGATACATAATTCAATAGTGTTTACCTTCTGCTAATGCATTTAATGTCAAAGGCTAATGTGTCATTTGTACCCTTCAAGGGCATGGGGGGAGGGGGGGGGTGTTTATGCCCCGCATTTAAAAGCTCGCGCACAAACTGGTTTCAGCCCACATAAAACAGACGCGCGGCATTTTCGCTTTTTACGATATTCATTTCGTATTTCGGGGTGGCGCGTTCCGAGAGCCCGCGGCGCTGATTTGCGCAGTGCGTGGAACATGTATTTTTTATGACGTGGATATTTTGCAAATGAGCATGCTCTGGCTCGCAGAGCCGACTTCTCATCAAATAACGACGAGACCACCGTTCTATAATTCTTTTCGTTACGGTGCAATTAACGTTAAATCCTAGCCTTTAATGCGGAGTCTTCTCTTCCAACTGATGAGGATCTCGTGAAACATTGAAGCTGAAATCGGAATTCGTCAATCGTTCACTAATCGTTAAATGTGTACATTGAGCTCTATGTATCTTCTTCGATTCTTCTTTTCCTTTCTCGAAATCACGAATGCGACGGAGCAAAGCGTCGGATTTCTTTCGAGCTCTCCTGACGTCACCGGTCGCCGGATTACGACAAATGGAACATTTCTCATCGCACCTACGATCTCATGAACTTCGCGAACGGGAGAGTCAGTTTGCCGTTAAGCTTCCCGTTAATCGGGCGAAGGGAATCCGAAATGCAGACCGGGCGATTAAAAGGTTCATCAACGTCACGCAGACGTGTGAGATAATAGGGATAGAAGGGGGATAGTATCGATTTTTGCAAAGGTCACGTGATGCTCGCCGGCTTTCCCGCTTTTTCTAAAGATATATCGGCCGTCCAGTATTTTCTTTTGGTCTCGCAGACAAGGAGGAAGCTGTTTTTTCTTCCTTATTTCCACTTTCGTTGCGGCCGATAAATCGATCGCGCGCGGCGGCCTGCTGCGAAAAATAATGCGAGGCCGTAACTTCAGCGGTCGCTTTAACAACCTCGACTTCATTTAGCGGCAATTATCGTTGCAGCGAAGAGCGAGAGCCGAGCTGCGGAGGAGCGTAGGAATTTTTGCCGATTTTCGCCGTGCTGTTGACACGGCTCGTATCGCCACACCGTTCGAAAAACTTGCCTCCAACGAAGCGCTTCGGGAAGTCCCGAGAGGCTCACGACTTCCCGATAAAATTAAAATCCGCTTGGTCAAACACAGCTCTTACCATTCAAAATCCAGGGAGAATAAAGGAAGAATGACTAATGCAAGATCAATACCGCAATTATTGTCACGCGATTTTCCTCATTCTTCGGAGATCGGAGGGACACTTTGACGCGTTATTATTACACCCTGAGGAAATCAAATATCTCTTCTCTTTCTGTCCGTCGATAATCTCATATACCGCAGCGATTACATGAATTAAGCGCGTCCGACTTATTAAAAACTTCATCAACCCCATTAACTTAATGAGTTATTAACTTCACTTACAAACGTTAAACGCGCGGATTAAAAGTATATATTTCAACGTGCGGATACTTGGTGGAGCGTTTCTGTACGTCCAATATTTAAACTGACGGGAAGTTTGCCCGAACCAATCAAAGAGCTTCAAGGAGATACTCTCGGAGTCGAACGCCAACAAGTTCGTTAAAATATTTGATTTCAGTTCACAGTCCACAGAGTGGAGAGTGGTTTGCAATCCCGAGCGAGAGAAAGCGTGATCGACATCGGCATGGACAACGTCGCGTCACGCCGCGTCCGTAGGAAGAATGACGCGGCTTCATCCTTCTCTCCGCTCGTCTGTTTTATACGCTATTATCTATCGGTGGTGTCTGTGCATCTCCCGCGAGATGCACCGAAACCCGCTACGTTTTACGTTTCTTCCTTCCTTAACGAAGGAGCGCATCTCCCCTATCTCTCTCTTTCTCATTCTCCCTTTTTCTTCGCGGTCGACGGCTGTTTTTTTTTCTTTTCTTTACGGTGAAAAGCGCGTTGACTCGGCGAACGTAAATTAATTAAAGACGCGGCAGGCGTTTACGGGCAACACCCAAGTGGCTGTCTGGCGCATCCGCCGTCGGCCTCGTCACGGAATAAGATTTTTCCAGATTTTTACACGCGGTCCTTCGTCGAGATTTTCTCGCGCCATCGTTCCAAGACTCGCTTTTCCTCGCCGAGCATTAGTCGAACGTAGTGTATTTATCTTTCCCTTTGCGGGATACACTTCTGAAAGTATGAGCGAGATAAAGCGGGGCGCGTTCGTTGCACGAGTACAGCTGTGATTAAATACGGTCGGATGGCTTTTGTGCGAGATGCTCGCTTATTGGTGCACTCGCATCGCGCAGTATCGACATAAGCCTCAGCCTTCTTGTCCCAATTTAGCGCACTTTGCGATACGGATAGTTGTCAACTCGCCAGTCAATTCTCGCGATAATTAAAGCCGCCAGCCGCGACAATGGCCCTTTTAATGCACCGGCGTGAGAGCGTGTGAAAAAAGAAAAAAAAAAGAAGAAACCACCGCCTCGTTGCAGCGTTCCGCACGCTTCGCGGGTTTCGCTCCTCCGCTCTCGCACGGGCGGCTCCTGGCACTCGCCTCGGCGGCGTATTAACCGAATCGAAACAAATCGAGACCGCATCCGTCGCGAA
This sequence comes from Dinoponera quadriceps, assembly GCF_001313825.1. Taxonomy (NCBI): domain Eukaryota; kingdom Metazoa; phylum Arthropoda; class Insecta; order Hymenoptera; family Formicidae; genus Dinoponera; species Dinoponera quadriceps. The sequence continues at coordinate 1,592,703 of NW_014557287.1, read as the reverse complement.
AATACTTCCAACGGTTTGTGCTCGAGCAAAACTGGTTTTCCCAGTGGAATGTTGTTGGATCCGCCGCGAATGGAACAACAGGATTCGAGTAAACACCGGGCGACGGAGCTCTGCCGTAGTGTGACTGTGAAAAATACTCGCTTCGAGAATATCGGGTGTCGCGACTGTCGGGGAGTGCGTGTCGGTGAAACACGGAAATATAGATTTCGCTGCGGACATTGACGGGCTATTAACTGCGTAGTGTTTCCGCATGCCGGGCGCAGACGGTAATGCGTACCGCTGAATTAGCGGTTGGACCGGCCGGCGCATCCGAATTATCCCGGCGGTGCGGCACAAATGAGATTCTCATTTGCACTCGCACTCGAGGCGGACGTTGCCGTTTTCGAATCGCGGCCAAATGCGCCGGGAAACGAGAAAATGGCAAAAGTATAAAACCGGCGGATGAAATAAACAGAATACTCCCCAAACGTATCGCGGTCTCGGTGTGCGCTGACTTTCAATGCGGAGGGAAAGAGAGAGAGAGGGTGGCAGAGAGAAGGAAAGGGAGAAAGGGGAAATTGTTTGCGTCCCCGCAAGCTTTCATTTGAAAATGAACGGAGTGTATTTGCACCTCCTCTCGTTTGCAAGCTAATTTCGTTCGCATACCGGAGAGGTTCGTCAGCGACGAATCGTCCCAATTGTGCGTTGATATCGTAGGCTATAAATTCAATTCCGACGTCACGCGGAAAATTTCTCCCGGATATTCTCATCTGTAATTGCTTCTGTCGCTCGAGAGTGCTCGCGGCGATGTAATTTCAAACGGTTTGCAGAGACGACTCGCGTTGCGAATTACATAACTCGCTGCTATCAGCGAAGGTGCGTCGCCTCGCGTCCTACCGCGCCGAGCAGGATTTTCCTCCGGAATACCTCTTTTAATTTTGCAGCGCCCCGCGCGCCACCGGGATCTTATACGAGGACAAATGTGGATCTCTCCCTTTCTGAGAAATCATGCGATGGAATATTCTATGTCCCGGAGGCAGCCGCTTTGGAATCCCTCCATTATCGAGCAGTGTCATTTGTTGCGCAAACGAGGCATTTTTCCTCCGTAAAATGACTCGGTTGCTCTTCGCCGCGCGAAAAAGAAAACCCCTCCTCCATATCCTCCCGGTTTTATCTTTTTTCTCTAACTTTTCTCCTATTATCAAGCAATCTCTTTCCGGATATCTAATCAATAAGAACGATAATAATAATGTGTTAACAACGCGACAAACGATGGGACAAATCGTGTCTCGAGGATTAATTTCTTTTCATATTCACGCTAAAGTACGCAGAGCACGTTTCGAGACGAGACGCCGGAGCGTCGTCATCGTCGTGGTCGTCGCTGTTTTATTTGCAGCTCCACTTTCTGATTACTTTTCATTGCCACGTTAGACTGTTAAACCGGCTGTTAAACACTCGCTCGAATGGCGCAGACGATGACGGAGGAAGAATGCTCTAATATATTACATATGCCACGGACGCGTGAGATAACCGACGGGACGCTTTCTCCCGAGTTCGCGGGGTCAAGGATGCCGGGGACGCCAGTAAGAAGCCCTGTAATACCGTTAAATCCGATGATTCTTAATCGGGCGATCCGCACCTTCGAGATCCCGAGATCACGCTGCGCTGCCGGCCTCCCCGAGGACGCAGCGAAATATATCACGACGTTGCGACTGATCCTCGAGCGGCGTGTAAATAGCACGACCCGCTAATTTCATCGTTCCTCATTCGGTCTCCTTACGTCACGGTCGCGACATATGACTTATTAATCAGACCCCGGGAATATCACGACGAATTCGCCGACGAATTCGATAAAAACCGGGCCGCCGTTTCTGACGCCGTTTCTCCCGATTCAATTCGATCTCGGCTCGAATTCGAACGATTCGCATACCTCTACTTTTCTCCAAGCAAAAAGCAGAGAGGAAAAAGAGAACGTGATTATCCGTGGGCGAAATGTCGCGAGATATGGAGACGGATAGATTGGACGTCGAATCTTGAGCTGGCAGAGAGAGAGAGAGAGAGAGAGAGAGATCAAACTTGAAACGCCTCCGTATTTCCGTATCCCTGACGGCTGCTGCGATCTGCTTTCGTAATTACAAACAAGGTGTACAATTACTATCGATGCACTACGGTCTGACGGTTATCCTCTTATGCGCCCTCGAAACACAACGTACAGATAATGGACGTCGGGGAATATCGCAACAGTTTCCATCTCTCGAAGGCAAACGGGCTTCTCTAATCTCGATCGCATTCTCTCACAGCGCTGTGATACACGCGCGCGCGTGGAAATAACATTAGCCCCTTGAATTATCGCGCTTAATCACCGTTATATCCGATGATGAATGTCGTTTAAACAGATTAACGACCGATCCCATTTACGGAACGCTTCTTTCTGATCGGACTAATTATCAAATCAATTATTTTTTCTGCTCTCAGCATCTAATTCCCAGTTCTGTTGAAAAAAAAAGAAATCACTCGAATAATAGAATCTGAGACCTCTAGAGCGAGTAATCAGACTGATTCTTTAATGGATTAAATTTAACGGATTAGTCGGGCGAAGATTAAGATGTCACACGAAACCATCGCGCATTCCCGAAAACTTGTCGGTTATGCCGTCGAAGAAAATACCACGATGGACAATCGACGGAACAGACAGTGAGAAAGGGGGGAGGGGGGCAAAACGTGAAGGAACCGTTCAATTCGCTGGCTTGTTTGTCAGATGATACGTAGCTCATTCAGCCGTTAAGTCCGACATCTCGCGAACGTATTGGACTTCTTCCATTGGCGCGCTCACGTAGGTTTTCGATTACACCGCACTTGGCTCTCCGCCTGCGACTTTTCAAAGGATCGCAGGTTTTCAGTTCGTTACACGTCCGTTCCAAATCCAACGTCGCGCGCTCGGCTTTCCGATACAGAATCCGCCGGTATAGAGTTACTTTAACGACCGGCCCCGGGGCTTGAGAGCTTGGCTTCTCAAATACCCGTGTTTATTCAAAAATGCCGCACCCACCGTTTCTCACACGCCCCCCTCCCCCCTCTCTCTTTCCCCCCGCGGAATTCTCGATTTGTGCACACGCCGAATTTGCGATCTCTCAACGGGCTCGCTCGCTCGACGAGGCGGCGATTTCTGTATCCGCCGAGGACCCGCTCGGATCGGTCGGTCGTGCTCATCGTTACGCGGCTCGATTTAATTCCGAACTGGGCGCCGCGTGTAATCAATTATTTCTCCCCGCGTAATGCGCAACGACCAAAGTTTGATAATTAACATCGTGATGTAATTAATACGGCGCGTTAGCGGCACCCGGCCGATGCACGACGTACACCGGTGCGGGCGCCGAGGTACAATATAATCGATAGCGTCGCGAAGGTGCGAAACGGGGAAAAAAGCGCCGATCGCGATATAACTCGCGTTCATAACTCTCGCCGACAATGGCGCGCCGTTGTAACGCGCGAGGAGAGAGAGAGAGAGAGAGAGCTGTAAAACCATAAATACGCCCACGTATGTACTCGTGTCGCTCCATTCTCTCGGTTTCTCTGTTTATCTGCGTCTCTCTTTCGCCCACCGGGCGAATTTCGGCCGTGCGCCGAGCGCGAACACGGGCTTTTCAAAAGCAAAACGCACCGAGTCGGCTTCTTCTCGACTGGACGAATGGCGAAACAATCGAACCCGGCCACGCCCGGCGTGGAGAGGAGGTTAAACAAGCCGAAGGAAACGATTAAACAGCCGGAAAGGCGGTCGACGTGAAAAACGAGCGCGACCCGTCGCCGGCCACCCCTGTGCGCGCCCTCGTCCACCACTCTCCATCCCCTTCGCCTACCCGTCGCGAGATTTTCTGACACACGTTGCCGAGAAATATGAGCGGAGCTGAGCGAACAGGATATCAGATGTGGGGGCGGGGGGGG